>NW_027276018.1:0-46185 GCF_030028105.1 Mobula birostris | reverse complement strand
GAAAGAGAAGGCATCCCCTGGATGGAGAAGGAAACTTGTTGAATGAGGGTGAATCCCCTGGAATGAGAAGGAATCCCCTGGAATGGAGAATGAATCTCCTGGAAGGAGAATGAATCCACTGGAAGGAGAAGGAATGCCCTGGAAGGAGAAGGAACCCCCTAGAAGTAGAATGAACTCCCTGGAAGGAGAATGAACTCTCCTGTGAGTAGACGCAATCCTCTGCAAGGAGAATGAATCCCCCAGGAAGAAGAAGTAATCCCCATGGAAGGAGAATGAATCTCCTGGAAGAAGAAGGAATCTTGTGGAAGGAGCGTGAATCCCCTGGAAGGAGAAGGAACCCCCTGGAAAGAGAAGGAATCCACTGGAAGGAGAATGAATCCCCTGGAAGAAGAAGTAATCCCCATGGAAGGAGAATGAATCTCCTGGAAGGAGAAGGAATCACTGGAAGGAGAAGGAATCCTCTGGAAGGAGAAGGATCCCCCTGGAAGTAGAATGAATTCCCTGGAAGGAGAAGGAATCCCCGGAAGGAGAATGAATCCCCGGGAAGGAGAAGGAAATCCCCTGAATGAGAAGGAACCCCCTGGAAGGAGAATGACCCTCTAGATGGAGAAGAACCCCCTGGAAGGAGAATGAACCACCTGGAAGGAGAATGATCCCTCTGGAAGTTGAAGTAATCCACTGGAAGACGAAAGACCCCCCTGGAAGGAGAAGGAACTCCTGGAAGGGGAAGGAATCTTGTGGAAGGAGGGTGAATCCCTGGAAGGAGAAGGAACCCCCTGGAAGTAGAAGGAACTCCCTGAAGGATAATGAACCCTCTGTGAGTAGACGCAATCCCATGCAAGGAGAATGAATCCCCTGGAAGAAGAAGTAATCCCCATGGAAGGAGAATGAATCTCCTGGAAGAAGAAGGAATCTTGTGGAAGGAGCGGTGAATCCCCTGGAAGGAGAAGGAACCCCCTGGAAAGAGAAGGAATCCACTGGAAGGAGAATGAACCCCCTGGAAAGAGAAGGAATCCACTGGAAGGAGAATGATCCCTATGGAAGGAGAAGTAATCCGCTGGAAGACGAAATACCCCCCTGGAAGGAGAAGGAACTCCTGGAAGGGGAAGGAATCTTGTGGAAGGAGGTGAATCCCCTGGAAGGAGAAGGAATCCCCTGGAAGGAGAAGGAATCCCCTAGAAGGAGAAGGAAACTTGTTGAATGAGGTGAATCTCCTGGAAGGAGAAGGAATCCCCTGGAATGGAGAATGAATCTCCTGGAAGGCGAATGAATCCACTGAAGGAGAAGGAATCCCCTGGAAGGAGAAGGAACCCCCCTAAAATTAGAATGAACCCCCCTGGAAGGAGAATGAACCCTCTGTGAGCAGACGCAATCCCCCTGGAAGGAGAACAAACCCCCCGGAAGGTGGAGGACTCATATGGAAGGAGAAGGAACCCACTGGAAGGAGAATGGAACCTCTGAAAGGAGAAGGTACACCATGGAAGGAGAAGTAACCCTGTGGATGGAGGATGAATCTCCTGAAAGAAGAAGGAAACCACTGGAAGGAGAAGGAATCCTCTGGAAGGAGAAGGAATACGCTGGAAGGAAAAGCAATCCCCTGGAAGGGGAATGGAGCCTATGAAAGGAGAAGGAATCCCCTGGAAGGAGAATGAATCCCCTGGAAGGAGAAGGAAGCTTGTGGAATGAGTGGTGTATCCCCTGGAAGGAGAAGGAACCCCCTGGAAGGAGAAGGAAACACCTGGAAGGAGAAGGAATCCACTGAAAGGAGAAGGAACCCCTTGAAAGGAGAAGGAACCCCCTGGAAGGGGAATGAATCTCCTGGAAGGAGAAGCAACACCCTGGAAGAGAATGAATCCCCTGGAAGGAGAAGGAACCCGCTGAAGGGAGAATGAATCGCCTGGAGGTAGAAGGAACCCTCTGGAAAGAGAATAGAGCTTCTGGAAGGAGAATGTATCCCCTAGAAGGAGAAGGAATCCCCTGGAAGCAGAAGGAGAATCCACTGGAAGGAGAATGAATCCCCTGGATGGACAAGGACCCCCCTGGAAGGAGCAGGAATCCTCTGGAAGGAGAAGGAATCCCCTGAAGGAGAAGGATCCTTGTGGAAGGAGGGTGAAACCCCTGGAAGGAGAAGGAACCCCTTGGAAAGGAAAGGAATCCCTTGGAAGAAGCAATCACCTGGAAGGAGAAACAGCCCCCTGTGAGATGAAGGAATCCCCTGGAAGGAGAATGAATTCCCTGGAAGGAGAATGAACCCTCTGGAAGGAGAAGGGATCCCTGGAAGCAGAAAGAACCCTCTGGAAGGAGAAGGAACACCCTGGAAGGAGAAGGAATCCCCTGGAAGGAGAAGGAACCCTCTGGAAGGTGATGGAATCCCCTGGAACGAGAATGAATTCCCTGTAAGGAGAATGTGCCCTCTGGAAGGAGACGGAATCCCCTGGAAAGAGAAGGAAACTTGTTGAATGAGGGTGAATTCCCTGGAAGGAGAAGGAATCCCCCTGGAATGGAGAATGAATCTCCTGGAAGGAGAATGAATCCACTGGAAGGAGAAGGAATCCCCTGGAAGGAGAAGGAACCCCCTAGAAGTAGAATGAACCCCCTGGAATGAGAATGAACCCTCTGTGAGCAGACGCAATCCCCTGGAAGGAGAAGGAACCCCCCGGAAGGAGGAGGACTCATATGGAAGGAGAAGGAACCCCCTGGAAGGAGAATGGAACCTCTGAAAGGAGAAGGTACCCCATGGAAGGAGAAGTAACCCTGTGGATGGAGGATGAATCTCCTGAAAGAAGAAGGAAACCCCTGGAAGGAAAAGCAATCCCCTGGAAGGGGAATGGAGCCTATGAAAGGAGAAGGAATCCCCTGGAAGGAGAATGAATCCCCTGGAAGGAGAAGGAAGCTTGTGGAATGAGTGTGTATCCCCTGGAAGGAGAAGGAACCCCCTGGAAGGAGAAGGAACACCTGGAAGGAGAAGGAATCCACTGAAAGGTGAAGGAACCCCCTGGAAGGGGAAGGAACCCCCTGGAAGGGGAATGAATCCCCTGGAAGGAGAAGCAACACACGGAAGGAGATGAATCCCCTGGAAGGAGAAGGAACCCGCTGAAGGAGGAATGAATCGCATGGAGTAGAAGGAACCCTCTGGAAAGAGAATAGAGCTTCTGGAAGAGAATGTATCACCTAGAAGGAGAAGGAATCCACTGAAAGGTGAAGGAACCCCCTGGAAGGGGAAGGAACCCCCTGGAAGGAGAATGAACCCTCTGGAAGGAGAAGGGATCCCCTGGAAGCAGAAAGAACCCTCTGGAAGGAGAAGGAACACCCTGGAAGGAGAAGGAATCCCCAGGAATGAAAAGCAATCCCCTGGAAGGGGAATGGAGCCTATGAAAGGAGAAGGAATCCCCTGGAAGGAGAATGAATCCCCTGGAAGGAGAAGGAAGCTTGTGGAATGAGTGTGTATCCCCTGGAAGGAGAAGGAACCCCCTGGAAGGAGAAGGAAACACCTGGAACGAGAAGGAATCCACTGAAAGGAGAAGGATCCCCCTGAAAGGAGAAGGAACCCCCTGGAAGGGGAATGAAGCCCCTGGAAGGAGAAGCAACACACTGGAAGGAGAATGAATCCCCTGGAAGGAGAAGGATCCCGCTGAAGGGAGAATGAATCGCCTGGAGGTAGAAGGAACCCTCTGGAAAGAGAATAGAGCTTCTGGAAGGAGAATGTATCACCTAGAAGGAGAAGGATCCCCTGGAAGCAGAAGGAATCCACTGGAAGGAGAATGAATCCCCTGGATGGACAAGGACCCCCCTGGAAGGAGCAGGAATCCTCTGGAAGGAGAAGGAATCCCCTGGAAGGAGAAGGATCCTTGTGGAAGGAGGGTGAAACCCCTGGAAGGAGAAGGAACCCCCTGGAAAGGGAAGGAACCCCTTGGAAGAAGCAATCACCTGGAAGGAGAAACAGCCCCCTGTGAGATGAAGGAATCCCTGGAAGGAGAATGATTCCCTGGAAGGAGAATGAACCCTCTGGAAGGAGAAGGGATCCCCTGGAAGCAGAAAGAACCCTCTGGAAGGAGAAGGAACACCCCGGAAGGAGAAGGAATCACCTGGAAGGAGAAGGAACCCGCTGGAAGGAGATCAAATCTCCTTGAAGTAGAATGAGTCCCCTGGAAGGAGAAGGAAACCTGTGGAAGGAGAAGGAAACCCGTGGAAGTAGAATGAAACCCCTGGAAGGAGAAGGAACACTGTGCGTAGAGGGTGAATCCCCTGGAAGGAGAATGAATCCCCTGGAAGCAGAAGGAATCCCCTGGAAGGAGAAGGAATCCCCTGGAAGGAGAAGGAATCTGCTGGAAGGAGAATGAATCCCCTGGAAGGAGAAGGAAGCTTGTCGAATGTGTGTGTATCCCCTGAAAGGGGAAGGAACCCCTTGGAAGGAGAAGGAAACCCCTGGAAGGAGAAGGAACACACTGGAAGGAGAATGAATCCCCTTGTAGGAGAAGGAACACCCTGGAAGGAGAATGAACACCCTGGAAGGAGAATTAACCACCTGGAAGGAGAATGAACCCCCTGGAAGGAGAAGGAACCCTGTAGATAGAGGGTGAATCCCCTGGAAGGAGAAGGAACCCCTGGAAGTAGAAGGAACACCCTTAAAAGAGAAGGCATCCCCTGGAAGAAGAATGAATCCCCGGGAAGGAGAAGGAATCGCCTGGAAGGAGAAGGAACCCTCTGGAAGGAGACGGAATCCCCGGGAACGAGAATGAATTCCCTGTAAGGAGAATGTGCCCCCTGGAAGGAGAAGGAAATCCCTGGAAGGAGAAGGAACACACTGGAAGGAGAATGAATGCCCTGGATGGAGAAGGAGCCCCCTGGAAGGAGAAGGACCCCCCCTGGCAGGAGAAGGAACACCCTGGAAGGAGAATGAACCCACTGGAAGGAGAATGAACCCCCTGGAAGGAGAAGGAATCCGCTGGAAGGAGAACGAATCTCCTTGAAGTAGAATGAGTGCCCTGGAAGGAGAAGGAAACCTGTGGATAGAGGGTGAATCCCCTGGAAGGAGAAATGAATCCCCCTGGAAGCAGAAGGATCCTTGTGGAAGGAGTGTGAAACCCCTGGAAGGAGAAGGAACCCCCCTGGAAAGGGAAGGAACCCCTTGGAAGAAGCTATCACCTGGAAGGAGAAACAGCCCCCTGTGAGATGAAGGAATCCCCTGGAAGGAGAATGAATTCCCTGGAAGGAGAATGAACCCTCTGGAAGGAGAAGGGATCCCCTGGAAGCAGAAAGAACCCTCTGGAAGGAGAAGGAACACCCTGGAAGGAGAAAGAATCCCCTGGAAGGAGAAGGAACCCCCTGGAAGGAGAATGGAGCCTATGAAAGGACAAGGAACCCCCTGGAAGGAGAATGAATCCCCTGGAGGAAGGGTGAATCCCCTGGAAGGAGAACGAATCCCCTTGAAGGAGAAGGAATCCACTGGAAGCAGAAGGAACCCCCGGAAGGAGAATGAATGCTCTGGATGGAGATGGAACCCCCTGGAAGGAGAAGGATCCCCTGGAAGGAGAAGGAATCCCCTGGCAGGAGAAGGAACCCCCTGGAAAGAGAATGGAGCCTCTGGAAGGAGAAGAAATCCCATGGAAAGAGAATGGAGCCTCTGGAAGGAGAAGGAACCCCATGGAAGCTGAAGTAACCCTGTGAAAGGAGGATCAATCCCCTGGAAGCAGAAGGAATCCCCTGGAAGGAGAAGGAATCTGCTGAAAGGAGAATGAATCCCCTGGAAGGAGAAGGAAGCTTGTGGAATGAGAGGGTATCCCCTTGAAGGAGAGGAACCCCCTGGAAAGAGAAGGAAACCCCTGGAAGGAGAAGGAACACACTGGAAGGAGAATGAATGCCCTGGATGGAGAAGGAGCCCCCTGGAAGGAGAAGGATTCCCCTGGAAGGAGAAGGACCCCCCTGGCAGGAGAAGGAACACCCTGGAAGGAGAATGGAACCTCTGAAAGGAAAAGGTACCCCATGGAAGGAGAAGTAACCCTGTGGATGGAGGATGAATCTCCTGAAAGAAGAAGGAAACCCCTGGAAGGAAAAGCAATCCCCTGGAAGGGGAATGGAGCCTATGAAAGGAGAAGGAATCCCCTGGAAGGAGAATGAATCCCCTGTAAGGAGAAGGAAGCTTGTGGAATGAGTGTGTATCCCCTGGAAGGAGAAGGAACCCCCTGGAAGGAGAAGGAAACACCTGGAAGGAGAAGGAATCCACTGAAAGGAGAAGGAACCCCCTGGAAGGAGAAGGACCCCCCTGGAAGGGGAATGAATCCCCTGGAAGGAGAATGAATCCCCTGGAAGGAGAAGGATCCCGCTGAAGGGAGAATGAATCGCCTGGAGGTAGAAGAAACCCTCTGGAAAGAGAATAGAGCTTCTGGAAGGAGAATGTATCACCTAGAAGGAGAAGGAATCCCCTGGAAGCAGAATGAATCCACTGGAAGGAGAATGAATCCCCTGGATGGACAAGGACCACCCTGGAAGGAGCAGGAATCCTCTTGAAGGAGAAGGAATCCCCTGGAAGGAGAAGGATCCTTGTGGAAGGAGGGTGAAACCCCTGGAAGGAGAAGAAACCCCCTGGAAAGGGAAGGAACCCCTTGGAAGAAGCAATCACCTGGAAGGAGAAACCGCCCCCTGTGAGATGAAGGAATCCCCTGGAAGGAGAATGAATTCCCTGGAAGGAGAATGAACCCTCTGGAAGGAGAAGGGATCCCCTGGAAGCAGAAAGAACCCTCTGGAAGGAGAAGAAACACCCTGGAAGGAGAAGGAATCCCCTGGAAGGAGAAGGAACCCCCGGGTAGGAGAATGGAGCCTATGAAAGGACAAGGAACCCCCTGGAAGGAGAATGAATCCCCTGGAGGAAGGGTGAATCTCCTGGAAGGAGAACAAATCCCCTTGAAGGAGAAGGAATCCACTGGAAGGAGAAGGAAACCCCTGGAAGGAGAAGGAACACACTGGAAGGAGAATGAATGCCCTGGATGGAGAAGGAGCCCCCTGGAAGGAGAAGGATCCCCCTGGAAGGAGAAGGACACCCCTGGCAGGAGAAGGAACACCCTGGAAGGAGAATGAACCCCCTGGAAGGAGAAGGAATCCGCTGGAAGGAGATCGAATCTCCTTGAAGTAGAATGAGTCCCCTGGAAGGAGAAGGAAACCTGTGGAAGGAGAAGGAAACCCGTGGAAGTAGAATGAAACCCCTGGAAGGAGAAGGAACCCTGTGCGTAGAGGGTGAATCCCCTGGAAGGAGAAGGAATCCCCTGGAAGGAGAAGGAATCCCCTGGAAGGAGAAGGAATCTGCTGGAAGGAGAATGAATCCCCTGGAAGGAGAAAGAAGCTTGTCGAATGTGTGTGTATCCCCTGAAAGGGGAAGGAACCCCTTGGAAGGAGAAGGAAACCCCTGGAAGGAGAAGGAACACACTGGAAGGAGAATGAATCCCCTTGTAGGAGAAGGAACACCCTGGAAGGAGAAGGAACACCCTGGAAGGAGAATTAACCACCTGGAAGGAGAATGAACCCCCTGGAAGGAGAAGGAATCCGCTGGAAGGAGATCGAATCCCCTTGAAGTGGAATGAGTCCCCTGGAAGGAGAAGGAAACCTCTGGAAGGAGAAGGAAACCCGTGGAAGTAGAATGAAACCCCTGGAAGGAGAAGGAACCCTGTAGATAGAGGGTGAATCCCCTGGAAGGAGAAGGAACCCCCTGGAAGTAGAAGGAACACCCTTAAAAGAGAAGGCATCCCCTGGAAGAAGAATGAATCCCCGGGAAGGAGAAGGAATCGCCTGGAAGGAGAAGGAACCCTCTGGAAGGAGACGGAATCCCCGGGAACGAGAATGAATTCCCTGTAAGGAGAATGTGCCCCCTGGAAGGAGAAGGAAATCCCTGGAAGGAGAAGGAACACACTGGAAGGAGAATGAATGCCCTGGATGGAGAAGGAGCCCCCTGGAAGGAGAAGGACCCCCCTGGCAGGAGAAGGAACACCCTGGAAGGAGAATGAACCCACTGGAAGGAGAATGAACCCCCTGGAAGGAGAAGGAATCCGCTGGAAGGAGAACGAATCTCCTTGAAGTAGAATGAGTGCCCTGGAAGGAGAAGGAAACCTGTGGATAGAGGGTGAATCCCCTGGAAGGAGAATGAATCCCCTGGAAGCAGAAGGATCCTTGTGGAAGGAGTGTGAAACCCCTGGAAGGAGAAGGAACCCCCTGGAAAGGGAAGGAACCCCTTGGAAGAAGCAATCACCTGGAAGGAGAAACAGCCCCCTGTGAGATGAAGGAATCCCCTGGAAGGAGAATGAATTCCCTGGAAGGAGAATGAACCCTCTGGAAGGAGAAGGGATCCCCTGGAAGCAGAAAGAACCCTCTGGAAGGAGAAGGAACACCCTGGAAGGAGAAAGAATCCCCTGGAAGGAGAAGGAACCCCCTGGAAGGAGAATGGAGCCTATGAAAGGACAAGGAACCCCCTGGAAGGAGAATGAATCCCCTGGAGGAAGGGTGAATCCCCTGGAAGGAGAACGAATCCCCTTGAAGGAGAAGGAATCCACTGGAAGCAGAAGGAACCCCCGGAAGGAGAATGAATGCTCTGGATGGAGATGGAACCCCCTGGAAGGAGAAGGATCCCCCTGGAAGGAGAAGGAATCCCCTGGCAGGAGAAGGAACCCCCTGGAAAGAGAATGGAGCCTCTGGAAGGAGAAGAAATCCCATGGAAAGAGAATGGAGCCTCTGGAAGGAGAAGGAACCCCATGGAAGCTGAAGTAACCCTGTGAAAGGAGGATGAATCCCCTGGAAGCAGAAGGAATCCCCTGGAAGGAGAAGGAATCTGCTGGAAGGAGAATGAATCCCCTGGAAGGAGAAGGAAGCTTGTGGAATGAGAGGGTATCCCCTTGAAGGAGAGGAACCCCCTGGAAAGAGAAGGAAACCCCTGGAAGGAGAAGGAACACACTGGAAGGAGAATGAATGCCCTGGATGGAGAAGGAGCCCCCTGGAAGGAGAAGGATCCCCCTGGAAGGAGAAGGACCCCCCTGGCAGGAGAAGGAACACCCTGGAAGGAGAATGAACCCCCTGGAAGGAGAATGAACCCCCTGGAAGGAGAAGGAATCCGCTGGAAGGAGATCGAATCTCCTTGAAGTAGAATGAGACACCTGGAAGGAGAAGGAAACCTGTGGAAGGAGAAGGAAACCCGTGGAAGTAGAATGAAACCCCTGGAAGGAGAAGGAACACACTGGAAGGAGAATGAATCCCCTGGATGGAGAAGGAGCCCCCTGGAAGGAGAAGGATCCCCCTGGAAGGAGAAGGACCCCCCTGGCAGGAGAAGGAACACCCTGGAAGGAGAATGAACCCCCTGGAAGGAGAATGAACCGCCTGGAAGGAGAAGGAATCCGCTGGAAGGAGAACGAATCTCCTTGAAGTAGAATGAGTGCCCTGGAAGGAGAAGGAAACCTGTGGAAGGAGAAGGAAACCCGTGGAAGTAGAATGAAACCCCTGGAAGGAGAAGGAACCCTGTGGATAGAGGGTGAATCCCCTGGAAGGAGAATGAATCCCCTGGAAGCAGAAGGATCCTTGTGGAAGGAGTGTGAAACCCCTGGAAGGAGAAGGATCCCCCTGGAAAGGGAAGGAACCCCTTGGAAGAAGCAATCACCTGGAAGGAGAAACAGCCCCCTGTGAGATGAAGGAATCCCCTGGAAGGAGAATGAATTCCCTGGAAGGAGAATGAACCCTCTGGAAGGAGAAGGGATCCCCTGGAAGCAGAAAGAACCCTCTGGAAGGAGAAGGAACACCCTGGAAGGAGAAAGAATCCCCTGGAAGGAGAAGGAACCCCCTGGAAGGAGAATGGAGCCTATGAAAGGACAAGGAACCCCCTGGAAGGAGAATGAATCCCCTGGAGGAAGGGTGAATCCCCTGGAAGGAGAACGAATCCCCTTGAAGGAGAAGGAATCCACTGGAAGCAGAAGGAACCCCCGGAGGGAGAATGTATGCTCTGGATGGAGATGGAGCCCCCTGGAAGGAGAAGGATCCCCCTGGAAGGAGAAGGAATCCCCTGGCAGGAGAAGGAACCCCCTGGAAGAGAATGGAGCCTCTGGAAGGACAAGAAATCCCATGGAAAGAGAATGGAGCCTCTGGAAGGAGAAGGAACCCCATGGAAGCTGAAGTAACCCTGTGAAAGGAGGATGAATCCCCTGGAAGCAGAAGGAATCCCCTGGAAGGAGAAGGAATCTGCTGGAAGGAGAATGAATCCCCTGGAAGGAGAAGGAAGCTTGTGGAATGAGAGGGTATCCCCTTGAAGGAGAGGAACCCCCTGGAAAGAGAAGGAAACCCCTGGAAGGAGAAGGAACACACTGGAAGGAGAATGAATGCCCTGGATGGAGAAGGAGCCCCCTGGAAGGGGAAGGATCCCCCTGGAAGGAGAAGGACCCCCCTGGCAGGAGAAGGAACACCCTGGAAGGAGAATGAACCCCCTGGAAGGAGAATGAACTCCCTGGAAGGAGAAGGAATCCGCTGGAAGGAGATCGAATCTCCTTGAAGTAGAATGAGTCCCCTGGAAGGAGAAGGAAACCTGTGGAAGGAGAAGGAAACCCGTGGAAGTAGAATGAAACCCCTGGAAGGAGAAGGAACCCTGTGGATAGAGGGTGAATCCCCTGGAAGGAGAATGAATCCCCTGGAAGCAGAAGGAATCCCCTGGAAGGAGAAGGAACCCGCTGGAAGGAGAAGGAATCCCCTGGAAGGAGAAGGGATCTGCTGGAAGGAGAATGAATCCCCTGGAAGGAGAAGGAAGCTTGTGGAATGAGAGTATATCCCCTGGAAGGAGAGGAACCCCCTGGAAGGAGAAGGAAACCCCTGGAAGGAGAAGGAACACACTGGAAGGAGAATGAATGCCCTGGATGGAGAAGGAGCCCCCTGGAAGGAGAAGGATCCCCCTGGAAGGAGAAGGACCCCCCTGGCAGGAGAAGGAACACCCTGGAAGGAGAATGAACCCCCTGGAAGGAGAATGAACCACCTGGAAGGAGAAGGAATCCGCTGGAAAGAGATCGAATCTCCTTGAAGTGGAATGAGTCCCCTGGAATGAGAAGGAAACCTGTGGAAGGAGAAGGAAACCCGTGGAAGTAGAATGAAACCCCTGGAAGGAGAAGGAACCCTGTGGATAGAGGGTGAATCCCCTGGAAGCAGAAGGAATCCCCTGGAAGGAGAAGGAACCCGCTGGAAGGAGAAGGAACCCCTGGAAAGAGAAGGAATCTGCTGGAAGGAGAATGAATCCCCTGGAAGGAGAAGGAAGCTTGTCGAATGTGTGTGTATCCCCTGAAAGGGGAAGGAATCCCTTGGAAGGAGAAGGAAACCCCTGGAAGGAGAAGGAACACACTGGAAGGAGAATGAATCCCCTGGATGGAGAAGGAACACCCTGGAAGGAGAAGGAACACACTGGAAGGAGAATGAACAACCTGGAAGGAGAATGAACCCCCTGGAAGTAGAAGGAATCCGCTGGAAGGAGATCGAATCCCCTTGAAGTAGAATGAGTCCCCTGGAAGGAGAAGGAAACCCGTGGAAGTAGAATGAAACCCCTGGAAGGAGAAGGAACCCTGTGGATAAAGGGTGAATCCCCTGGAAGGAGAAGGAAACCCCTGGAAGGAGAAGGAACCCCCTAGAAATAGAATGAACTCCCTGGAAGGAGAATGAATCCCCGGGAAGGAGAAGTAATCCCCTGGAAGTAGAATGAATTCCCTGGATGAGAAGGAATCCCCTGGATGGAGAAGGAACCCCCTGGAAGGAGAAGGAACCCCCTGGAAGGAGAATGAACAACCTGGAAGCAGAATGATCCCTCTGGAAGGAGAAGTAATCCCCTGGAAGACGATGGACCCCCCTGGAAGGAGGAGGAACTCCTGGAAGGAGAAGGAATCTTGTGGAAGGAGGGTGAATCCCCCGGAAGGAGAAGGAACCCCCTGGAAGTAGAAGGAACACACTTGAAAGAGAAGGCATCCCCTGGATGGAGAAGGAAACTTGTTGAATGTGGGTGAATCCCCTGGAAGGAGAAGGAATCCACTGGAATGGAGAATGAATCTCCTGGAAGGAGAATGAATCCACTGGAAGGAGAAGGAATGCCCTGGAAGGATAAGGAACCCCCTAGAAGTAGAATGAACTCCCTGGAAGGAGAATGAACTCTCTGTGAGTAGACGCAATCCTCTGCAAGGAGAATGAATCCCCTGGAAGAAGAAGTAATCCCCATGGAAGGAGAATGAATCTCCTGGAAGAAGAAGGAATCTTGTGGAAGGAGCGTGAATCCCCTGGAAGGAGAAGGAACCCCCTGTAAAGAGAAGGAATCCACTGGAAGGAGAATGAATCCCCTGGAAGAAGAAGTAATCCCCATGGAAGGAGAATGAATCTCCTGGAAGGAGAAGGAATCCTCTGGAAGGAGAAGGATCCCCCTGGAAGTAGAATGAATTCCCTGGAAGGAGAAGGAATCCCCGGAAGGAGAATGAATCCCCGGGAAGGAGAAGGAATCCCCTGAATGGAGAAGGAACCCCCTGGAAGGAGAATGAACCCTCTAGATGGAGAAGGAACCCCCTGGAAGGAGAATGAACCACCTGGAAGGAGAATGATCCCTCTGGAAGTTGAAGTAATCCGCTGGAAGACGAAAGACCCCCCTGGAAGGAGAAGGAACTCCTGGAAGGGGAAGGAATCTTGTGGAAGGAGGGTGAATCCCCTGGAAGGAGAAGGAACCCCCTGGAAGTAGAAGGAACTCCCTGAAGGATAATGAACCCTCTGTGAGTAGACGCAATCCCATGCAAGGAGAATGAATCCCCTGGAAGAAGAAGTAATCCCCATGGAAGGAGAATGAATCTCCTGGAAGAAGAAGGAATCTTGTGGAAGGAGCGTGAATCCCCTGGAAGGAGAAGGAACCCCCTGGAAAGAGAAGGAATCCACTGGAAGGAGAATGAACCCCCTGGAAAGAGAAGGAATCCACTGGAAGGAGAATGATCCCTATGGAAGGAGAAGTAATCCGCTGGAAGACGAAATACCCCCCTGGAAGGAGAAGGAACTCCTGGAAGGGGAAGGAATCTTGTGGAAGGAGGGTGAATCCCCTGGAAGGAGAAGGAATCCCCTGGAAGGAGAAGGAATCCCCTAGAAGGAGAAGGAAACTTGTTGAATGAGGGTGAATCTCCTGGAAGGAGAAGGAATCCCCTGGAATGGAGAATGAATCTCCTGGAAGGCGAATGAATCCACTGGAAAGAGAAGGAATCCCCTGGAAGGAGAAGGAACCCCCTAAAATTAGAATGAACCCCCTGGAAGGAGAATGAACCCTCTGTGAGCAGACGCAATCCCCTGGAAGGAGAACGAACCCCCCGGAAGGTGGAGGACTCATATGGAAGGAGAAGGAACCCACTGGAAGGAGAATGGAACCTCTGAAAGGAGAAGGTACACCATGGAAGGAGAAGTAACCCTGTGGATGGAGGATGAATCTCCTGAAAGAAGAAGGAAACCACTGGAAGGAGAAGGAATCCTCTGGAAGGAGAAGGAATACGCTGGAAGGAAAAGCAATCCCCTGGAAGGGGAATGGAGCCTATGAAAGGAGAAGGAATCCCCTGGAAGGAGAATGAATCCCCTGGAAGGAGAAGGAAGCTTGTGGAATGAGTGTGTATCCCCTGGAAGGAGAAGGAACCCCCTGGAAGGAGAAGGAAACACCTGGAAGGAGAAGGAATCCACTGAAAGGAGAAGGAACCCCTTGAAAGGAGAAGGAACCCCCTGGAAGGGGAATGAATCTCCTGGAAGGAGAAGCAACACCCTGGAAGGAGAATGAATCCCCTGGAAGGAGAAGGAACCCGCTGAAGGGAGAATGAATCGCCTGGAGGTAGAAGGAACCCTCTGGAAAGAGAATAGAGCTTCTGGAAGGAGAATGTATCCCCTAGAAGGAGAAGGAATCCCCTGGAAGCAGAAGGAATCCACTGGAAGGAGAATGAATCCCCTGGATGGACAAGGACCCCCCTGGAAGGAGCAGGAATCCTCTGGAAGGAGAAGGAATCCCCTGGAAGGAGAAGGATCCTTGTGGAAGGAGGGTGATACCCCTGGAAGGAGAAGGAACCCCTTGGAAAGGAAAGGAATCCCTTGGAAGAAGCAATCACCTGGAAGGAGAAACAGCCCCCTGTGAGATGAAGGAATCCCCTGGAAGGAGAATGAATTCCCTGGAAGGAGAATGAACCCTCTGGAAGGAGAAGGGATCCCCTGGAAGCAGAAAGAACCCTCTGGAAGGAGAAGGAACACCCTGGAAGGAGAAGGAATCCCCTGGAAGGAGAAGGAACCCTCTGGAAGGTGATGGAATCCCCTGGAACGAGAATGAATTCCCTGTAAGGAGAATGTGCCCTCTAGAAGGAGACGGAATCCCCTGGAAAGAGAAGGAAACTTGTTGAATGAGGGTGAATTCCCTGGAAGGAGAAGGAATCCCCTGGAATGGAGAATGAATCTCCTGGAAGGAGAATGAATCCACTGGAAGGAGAAGGAATCCCCTGGAAGGAGAAGGAACCCCCTAGAAGTAGAATGAACCCCCTGGAATGAGAATGAACCCTCTGTGAGCAGACGCAATCCCCTGGAAGGAGAAGGAACCCCCCGGAAGGAGGAGGACTCATATGGAAGGAGAAGGAACCCCCTGGAAGGAGAATGGAACCTCTGAAAGGAGAAGGTACCCCATGGAAGGAGAAATAACCCTGTGGATGGAGGATGAATCTCCTGAAAGAAGAAGGAAACCCCTGGAAGGAAAAGCAATCCCCTGGAAGGGGAATGGAGCCTATGAAAGGAGAAGGAATCCCCTGGAAGGAGAATGAATCCCCTGGAAGGAGAAGGAAGCTTGTGGAATGAGTGTGTATCCCCTGGAAGGAGAAGGAACCCCCTGGAAGGAGAAGGAAACACCTGGAAGGAGAAGGAATCCACTGAAAGGTGAAGGAACCCCCTGGAAGGGGAAGGAACCCCCTGGAAGGGGAATGAATCCCCTAGAAGGAGAAGCAACACACTGGAAGGAGAATGAATCCCCTGGAAGGAGAAGGAACCCGCTGAAGGGAGAATGAATCGCCTGGAGGTAGAAGGAACCCTCTGGAAAGAGAATAGAGCTTCTGGAAGAGAATGTATCACCTAGAAGGAGAAGGAATCCACTGAAAGGTGAAGGAACCCCCTGGAAGGGGAAGGAACCCCCTGGAAGAAGAATGAACCCTCTGGAAGGAGAAGGGATCCCCTGGAAGCAGAAAGAACCCTCTGGAAGGAGAAGGAACACCCTGGAAGGAGAAGGAATCCCCAGGAAGGAAAAGCAATCCCCTGGAAGGGGAATGGAGCCTATGAAAGGAGAAGGAATCCCCTGGAAGGAGAATGAATCCCCTGGAAGGAGAAGGAAGCTTGTGGAATGAGTGTGTATCCCCTGGAAGGAGAAGGAACCCCCTGGAAGGAGAAGGAAACACCTGGAACGAGAAGGAATCCACTGAAAGGAGAAGGATCCCCCTGAAAGGAGAAGGAACCCCCTGGAAGGGGAATGAAGCCCCTGGAAGGAGAAGCAACACCCTGGAAGGAGAATGAATCCCCTGGAAGGAGAAGGATCCCGCTGAAGGGAGAATGAATCGCCTGGAGGTAGAAGGAACCCTCTGGAAAGAGAATAGAGCTTCTGGAAGGAGAATGTATCACCTAGAAGGAGAAGGAATCCCCTGGAAGCAGAAGGAATCCACTGGAAGGAGAATGAATCCCCTGGATGGACAAGGACCCCCCTGGAAGGAGCAGGAATCCTCTGGAAGGAGAAGGAATCCCCTGGAAGGAGAAGGATCCTTGTGGAAGGAGGGTGAAACCCCTGGAAGGAGAAGGAACCCCCTGGAAAGGGAAGGAACCCCTTGGAAGAAGCAATCACCTGGAAGGAGAAACAGCCCCCTGTGAGATGAAGGAATCCCCTGGAAGGAGAATGAATTCCCTGGAAGGAGAATGAACCCTCTGGAAGGAGAAGGGATCCCCTGGAAGCAGAAAGAACCCTCTGGAAGGAGAAGGAACACCCCGGAAGGAGAAGGAATCACCTGGAAGGAGAAGGAACCCGCTGGAAGGAGATCAAATCTCCTTGAAGTAGAATGAGTCCCCTGGAAGGAGAAGGAAACCTGTGGAAGGAGAAGGAAACCCGTGGAAGTAGAATGAAACCCCTGGAAGGAGAAGGAACACTGTGCGTAGAGGGTGAATCCCCTGGAAGGAGAATGAATCCCCTGGAAGCAGAAGGAATCCCCTGGAAGGAGAAGGAATCCCCTGGAAGGAGAAGGAATCTGCTGGAAGGAGAATGAATCCCCTGGAAGGAGAAGGAAGCTTGTCGAATGTGTGTGTATCCCCTGAAAGGGGAAGGAACCCCTTGGAAGGAGAAGGAAACCCCTGGAAGGAGAAGGAACACACTGGAAGGAGAATGAATCCCCTTGTAGGAGAAGGAACACCCTGGAAGGAGAATGAACACCCTGGAAGGAGAATTAACCACCTGGAAGGAGAATGAACCCCCTGGAAGGAGAAGGAATCCGCTGGAAGGAGATCGAATCCCCTTGAAGAAGAATGAGTCCCCTGGAAGGAGAAGGAAACCTCTGGAAGGAGAAGGAAACCCGTGGAAGTAGAATGAAACCCCTGGAAGGAGAAGGAACCCTGTAGATAGAGGGTGAATCCCCTGGAAGGAGAAGGAACCCCCTGGAAGTAGAAGGAACACGCTTAAAAGAGAAGGCATCCCCTGGAAGAAGAATGAATCCCCGGGAAGGAGAAGGAACCCTCTGGAAGGAGACGGAATCCCCGGGAACGAGAATGAATTCCCTGTAAGGAGAATGTGCCCCCTGGAAGGAGAAGGAAACCCCTGGAAGGAGAAGGAACACACTGGAAGGAGAATGAATCCCCTGGATGGAGAAGGAGCCCCCTGGAAGGAGAAGGACCCCCCTGGCAGGAGAAGGAACACCCTGGAAGGAGAATGAACCCCCTGGAAGGAGAATGAACCCCCTGGAAGGAGAAGGAATCCGCTGGAAGGAGAACGAATCTCCTTGAAGTAGAATGAGTGCCCTGGAAGGAGAAGGAAACCTGTGGAAGGAGAACGAAACCCGTGGAAGTAGAATGAAACCCCTGGAAGGAGAAGGAACCCTGTGGATAGAGGGTGAATCCCCTGGAAGGAGAATGAATCCCCTGGAAGGAGAAGGATCCTTGTGGAAGGAGTGTGAAACCCCTGGAAGGAGAAGGAACCCCCTGGAAAGGGAAGGAACCCCTTGGAAGAAGCTATCACCTGGAAGGAGAAACAGCCCCCTGTGAGATGAAGGAATCCCCTGGAAGGAGAATGAATTCCCTGGAAGGAGAATGAACCCTCTGGAAGGAGAAGGGATCCCCTGTAAGCAGAAAGAACCCTCTGGAAGGAGAAGGAACACCCTGGAAGGAGAAGGAATCCCCTGGAAGGAGAATGAATTCCCTGGAAGGAGAATGAACCCTCTGGAAGGAGAAGGGATCCCCTGGAAGCAGAAAGAACCCTCTGGAAGGAGAAGGAACACCCTGGAAGGAGAAGGAATCCCCTGGAAGGAGAAGGATCCCCCTGGAAGGAGAATGGAGCCTATGAAAGGACAAGGAACCCCCTGGAAGGAGAATGAATCCCCTGGAGGAAGGGTGAATCCCCTGGAAGGAGAACGAATCCCCTTGAAGAAGAAGGAATCCACTGGAATCAGGAGGAACCCCCTGGAAGGAGAATGAATGCTCTGGATGGAGATGGAGCCCCCTGGAAGGAGAAGGATCCCCCTGGAAGGAGAAGGAACCCCCTGGCAGGAGAAGGAACCCCCTGGAAAGAGAATGGAGCCTCTGGAAGGAGAAGGAATCCCCTGGAAAGAGAATGGAGCCTCTGGAAGGAGAAGGAACCCCATGGAAGCTGAAGTAACCCTGTGAAAGGAGGATGAATCCCCTGGAAGCAGAAGGAATCCCCTGGAAGGAGAAGGAATCTGCTGGAAGGAGAATGAATCCCCTGGAAGGAGAAGGAAGCTTGTGGAATGAGAGTGTATCCCCTTGAAGGAGAGGAACCCCCTGGAAGGAGAAGGAAACCCCTGGAAGGAGAAGGAACACACTGGAAGGAGAATGAATGCCCTGGATGGAGAAGGAGCCCCCTGGAAGGAGAAGGATCCCCCTGGAAGGAGAAGGACCCCCCTGGCAGGAGAAGGAACACCCTGGAAGGAGAATGAACCCCCTGGAAGGAGAATGAACTCCCTGGAAGGAGAAGGAATCCGCTGGAAGGAGATCGAATCTCCTTGAAGTAGAATGAGTCCCCTGGAAGGAGAAGGAAACCTGTGGAAGGAGAAGGAAACCCGTGGAAGTAGAATGAAACCCCTGGAAGGAGAAGGAACCCTGTGGATAGAGGGTGAATCCCCTGGAAGGAGAATGAATCCCCTGGAAGCAGAAGGAATCCCCTGGAAGGAGAAGGAACCCGCTGGAAGGAGAAGGAATCCCCTGGAAGGAGAAGGAATCTGCTGGAAGGAGAATGAATCCCCTGGAAGGAGAAGGAAGCTTGTCGAATGTGTGTGTATCCCCTGAAAGGGGAAGGAACCCCTTGGAAGGAGAAGGAATCCCCTGGAAGGAGAAGGAATCTGCTGGAAGGAGAATGAATCCCTGGAAGGAGAAGGAAGCTTGTGGAATGAGAGTGTATCCCCTGGAAGGAGAGGAACCCCCTGGAAGGAGAAGGAAACCCCTGGAAGTAGAAGGAACCCTGTGGATAGAGGGTGAATCCCCTGGAAGGAGAATGAATCCCCTGGAAGCAGAAGGAATCCCCATGGAAGGAGAATGAATCTCCTGGAAGGAGAAGGAATCATCTGGAAGGAGAAGGAATACTCTGGAAGGAGAAGGATCCCCCTGGAAGTAGAATGAATTCCCTGGAAGGAGAAGGAATCCCCGGAAGGAGCATGAATCCCCGGGAAGGAGAAGGAATCCCCTGGATGGAGAAGGACCCCCCTGGAAGGGGAATGAACCCTCTGGATGGAGAAGGAACCCCCTGGAAGGAGAATGAACCCTCTGGATGGAGAAGGAACCCCCTGGAAGGAGAATGAACCACCTGGAAGGAGAATGATCCCTCTGGAAGGAGAAGTAATCCCCTGGAAGACGATGGACCCCCCTGGAAGGAGGAGGAACTCCTGGAAGGAGAAGGAATCTTGTGGAAGGTGGGTGAATCCCCCGGAAGGAGAAGGACCCCCCTGGAAGTAGAAGGAAAACCCTTGAAAGAGAAGGCATCCCCTGGATGGAGAAGGAATCTTGTTGAATGAGGGTGAATCCCCTGGAAGGAGAAGGAATCCCCTGGAAGGAGAATGAATCCCCTGGAAGGAGAAGGAAGCTTGTGGAATGAGTGTGTATCCCCTGGAAGGAGAAGGAACCCCCTGGAAGGAGAAGGAAACACCTGGAAGGAGAAGGAATCCACTGAAAGGAGAAGGATCCCCCTGAAAGGAGAAGGAACCCCCTGGAAGGGGAATGAAGCCCCTGGAAGGAGAAGCAACACCCTGGAAGGAGAATGAATCCCCTGGAAGGAGAAGGATCCCGCTGAAGGGAGAATGAATCGCCTGGAGGTAGAAGGAACCCTCTGGAAAGAGAATAGAGCTTCTGGAAGGAGAATGTATCACCTAGAAGGAGAAGGAATCCCCTGGAAGCAGAAGGAATCCACTGGAAGGAGAATGAATCCCCTGGATGGACAAGGACCCCCCTGGAAGGAGCAGGAATCCTCTGGAAGGAGAAGGAATCCCCTGGAAGGAGAAGGATCCTTGTGGAAGGAGGGTGAAACCCCTGGAAGGAGAAGGAACCCCCTGGAAAGGGAAGGAACCCCTTGGAAGAAGCAATCACCTGGAAGGAGAAACAGCCCCCTGTGAGATGAAGGAATCCCCTGGAAGGAGAATGAATTCCCTGGAAGGAGAATGAACCCTCTGGAAGGAGAAGGGATCCCCTGGAAGCAGAAAGAACCCTCTGGAAGGAGAAGGAACACCCCGGAAGGAGAAGGAATCACCTGGAAGGAGAAGGAACCCGCTGGAAGGAGATCGAATCTCCTTGAAGTAGAATGAGTCCCCTGGAAGGAGAAGGAAACCTGTGGAAGGAGAAGGAAACCCGTGGAAGTAGAATGAAACCCCTGGAAGGAGAAGGAACACTGTGCGTAGAGGGTGAATCCCCTGGAAGGAGAATGAATCCCCTGGAAGCAGAAGGAATCCCCTGGAAGGAGAAGGAATCCCCTGGAAGGAGAAGGAATCTGCTGGAAGGAGAATGAATCCCCTGGAAGGAGAAGGAAGCTTGTCGAATGTGTGTGTATCCCCTGAAAGGGGAAGGAACCCCTTGGAAGGAGAAGGAAACCCCTGGAAGGAGAAGGAACACACTGGAAGGAGAATGAATCCCCTTGTAGGAGAAGGAACACCCTGGAAGGAGAACGAACACCCTGGAAGGAGAATTAACCACCTGGAAGGAGAATGAACCCCCTGGAAGGAGAAGGAATCCGCTGGAAGGAGATCGAATCCCCTTGAAGTAGAATGAGTCCCCTGGAAGGAGAAGGAAACCTCTGGAAGGAGAAGGAAACCCGTGGAAGTAGAATGAAACCCCTGGAAGGAGAAGGAACCCTGTAGATAGAGGGTGAATCCCCTGGAAGGAGAAGGAACCCCCTGGAAGTAGAAGGAACACCCTTAAAAGAGAAGGCATCCCCTGGAAGAAGAATGAATCCCCGGGAAGGAGAAGGAACCCTCTGGAAGGAGACGGAATCCCCGGGAACGAGAATGAATTCCCTGTAAGGAGAATGTGCCCCCTGGAAGGAGAAGGAAACCCTTGGAAGGAGAAGGAACACACTGGAAGGAGAATGAATCCCCTGGATGGAGAAGGAGCCCCCTGGAAGGAGAAGGACCCCCCTGGCAGGAGAAGGAACACCCTGGAAGGAGAATGAACCCCCTGGAAGGAGAATGAACCCCCTGGAAGGAGAAGGAATCCGCTGGAAGGAGAACGAATCTCCTTGAAGTAGAATGAGTCCCCTGGAAGGAGAAGGAAACCTGTGGAAGGAGAACGAAACCCGTGGAAGTAGAATGAAACCCCTGGAAGGAGAAGGAACCCTGTGGATAGAGGGTGAATCCCCTGGAAGGAGAATGAATCCCCTGGAAGGAGAAGGATCCTTGTGGAAGGAGTGTGAAACCCCTGGAAGGAGAAGGAACCCCCTGGAAAGGGAAGGAACCCCTTGGAAGAAGCAATCACCTGGAAGGAGAAACAGCCCCCTGTGAGATGAAGGAATCCCCTGGAAGGAGAATGAATTCCCTGGAAGGAGAATGAACCCTCTGGAAGGAGAAGGGATCCCCTGGAAGCAGAAAGAACCCTCTGGAAGGAGAAGGAACACCCTGGAAGGAGAAGGAATCCCCTGAAGGAGAATGAATTCCCTGAAGGAGAATGAACCCTCTGGAAGGAGAAGGGATCCCCTGGAAGCAGAAATAACCCTCTGGAAGGAGAAGGAACACCCTGGAAGGAGAAAGAATCCCCTGGAAGGAGAAGGATCCCCCTGGAAGGAGAATGGAGCCTATGAAAGGACAAGGAACCCCCTGGAAGGAGAATGAATCCCCTGGAGGAAGGGTGAATCCCCTGGAAGGAGAACGAATCCCCTTGAAGAAGAAGGAATAAACTGGAATCAGAAGGAACCCCCTGGAAGGAGAATGAATGCTCTGGATGGAGATGGAGCCCCCTGGAAGGAGAAGGATCCCCCTGGAAGGAGAAGGAACCCCCTGGCAGGAGAAGGAACCCCCTGGAAAGAGAATGGAGCCTCTGGAAGGAGAAGGAATCCCCTGGAAAGAGAATGGAGCCTCTGGAAGGAGAAGGAACCCCATGGAAGCTGAAGTAACCCTGTGAAAGGAGGATGAATCCCCTGGAAGCAGAAGGAATCCCCTGGAAGGAGAAGGAATCTGCTGGAAGGAGAATGAATCCCCTGGAAGGAGAAGGAAGCTTGTGGAATGAGAGTGTATCCACTGGAAGTGGAGGAACCCCCTGGAAGGAGAAGGAAACCCCTGGAAGGAGAAGGAACACACTGGAAGGAGAATGAATGCCCTGGATGGAGAAGGAGCCCCCTGGAAGGAGAAGGATCCCCCTGGAAGGAGAAGGACCCCCCTGGCAGGAGAAGGAACACCCTGGAAGGAGAATGAAACCCTGGAAGGAGAATGAACCCCCTGGAAGGAGAATGAATCCGCTGGAAGGAGATCGAATCTCCTTGAAGTAGAATGAGTCCCCTGGAAGGAGAAGGAAACCTGTGGAAGGAGAAGGAAACCCGTGGAAGTAGAATGAAACCCCTGGAAGTAGAAGGAACCCTGTGGATAGAGGGTGAATCCCCTGGAAGGAGAATGAATCCCCTGGAAGCAGAAGGAATCCCCATGGAAGGAGAATGAATCTCCTGGAAGGAGAAGGAATCATCTGGAAGGAGAAGGAATCCTCTGGAAGGAGAAGGATCCCCCTGGAAGTAGAATGAATTCCCTGGAAGGAGAAGGAATCCCCGGAAGGAGCATGAATCCCCGGGAAGGAGAAGGAATCCCCTGGATGGAGAAGGACCCCCCTGGAAGGAGAATGAACCCTCTGGATGGAGAAGGAACCCCCTGGAAGGAGAATGAACCCTCTGGATGGAGAAGGAACCCCCTGGAAGGAGAATGAACCACCTGGAAGGAGAATGATCCCTCTGGAAGGAGAAGTAATCCCCTGGAAGACGATGGACCCCCCTGGAAGGAGGAGGAACTCCTGGAAGGAGAAGGAATCTTGTGGAAGGTGGGTGAATCCCCCGGAAGGAGAAGGAACCCCCTGGAAGTAAAAGGAACACCCTTGAAAGAGAAGGCATCCCCTGGATGGAGAAGGAATCTTGTTGAATGAGGGTGAATCCCCTGGAAGGAGAAGGAATCCCCTGGAATGGAGAATGAATCTCCTGGAAGGAGAAGGAACCCCCTGGAAGTAGAAGGAACACCCTTGAAAGAGAAGGCATCCCCTGGAAGGAGAAGGAACCCTCTGGAAGGAGAAGGAACACACTGGAAGGAGAAGGAATCCCCTGGAAGGAGAAGGAACCCTCTGGAAGGAGACGGAATCCCCTGGAACGAGAATGAATTCCCTGTAAGGAGAATGTGCCCTTTGGAAGGAGACGGAATCCCCTGGAACGAGAATGAATTCCCTGTAAGGAGAATGTGCCCTCTGGAAGGAGACGGAATCCCCTGGAAGGAGAAGGAAACTTTTTGAATGAGGGTGAATCCCCTGGAAGGAGAAGGAATCCCCTGGAATGGAGAATGAATCTCCTGGAAGGAGAATGAATCCACTGGAAGGAGAAGGAATGCCCTGGAAGGAGAAGGAACCCCCTAGAAGTTGAATGAACTCCCTGAAGGATAATGAACCCTCTGTGAGTAGACGCAATCCCCTGCAAGGAGAATGAATCCCCTGGAAGAAGAAGTAATCCCCATGGAAGGAGAATGAATCTCCTGGAAGAAGAAGGAATCTTGTGGAAGGAGCGTGAATCCCCTGGAAGGAGAAGGAACCCCCTGGAAAGAGAGGGAATCCACTGGAAGGAGAATGAACCCCCTGGAAAGAGAAGGAATCCACTGGAAGGAGAATGATCCCTATGGAAGGAGAAGTAATCCGCTGGAAGACGAAAGACCCCCCTGGAAGGAGAAGGAACTCCTGGAAGGGGAAGGAATCTTGTGGAAGGAGGGTGAATCCCCTGGAAGGAGAAGGAACCCCCTGGAAGTAGAAGGAATCCCCTGGAAGGAGAAGGAATCCCCTGGAAGGAGAAGGAAACTTGTTGAATGAGGGTGAATCCCCTGCAAGGAGAAGGAATCCCCTGGAATGGAGAATGAATCTCCTGGAAGGAGAATGAATCCACTGAAAGGAGAAGGAATCCCCTGGAAGGAGAAGGAATCCCCTGGAATGGAGAATGAATCTCCTGGAAGGAGAATGAATCCACTGGAAGGAGAAGGAATCCCCTGGAAGGAGAAGGAACCCCCTAGAATTAGAATGAACCCCCTGGAAGGAGAATGAACCCTCTGTGAGCAGACGCAATCCCCTGGAAGGAGCACGAACTCCCCGGAAGGTGGAGGACTCATATGGAAGGAGAAGGAACCCCCTGGAAGGAGAATGGAACCTCTGAAAGGAGAAGGTACCCCATGGAAGGAGAGGTAACCCTGTGGATGGAGGATGAATCTCCTGAAAGAAGAAGGAAACCACTGGAAGGAGAAGGAATCCTCTGGAAGGAGAAGGAATACGCTGGAAGGAAAAGCAATCCCCTGGAAGGGGAATGGAGCCTATGAAAGGAGAAGGAATCCCCTGGAAGGAGAAGGAAGCTTGTGGAATGAGTGTGTATCCCCTGGAAGGAGAAGGAACCCCCTGGAAGGAGAAGGAAACACCTGGAAGGAGAAGGAATCCACTGAAAGGAGAAGGAACCCCTTGAAAGGAGAAGGAACCCCCCGGAAGGGGAATGAATCTCCTGGAAGGAGAAGCAACACCCTGGAAGGAGAATGAATCCCCTGGAAGGAGAAGGAACCCGCTGAAGGGAGAATGAATCGCCTGGAGGTAGAAGGAACCCTCTGGAAAGAGAATAGAGCTTCTGGAAGGAGAATGTATCCCCTAGAAGGAGAAGGAATCCCCTGGAAGCAGAAGGAATCCACTAGAAGGAGAATGAATCCCCTGGATGGACAAGGACCCCCCTGGAAGGAGCAGGAATCCTCTGGAAGGAGAAGGAATCCCCTGGAAGGAGAAGGATCCTTGTGGAAGGAGGGTGAAACCCCTGGAAGGAGAAGGACCCCCTTGGAAAGGGAAGGAACCCTTTGGAAGAAGCAATCACCTGGAAGGAGAAACAGCCCCCTGTGAGATGAAGGAATCCCCTGGAAGGAGAATGAATTCCCTGGAAGAAGAATGAACCCTCTGGAAGGAGAAGGGATCCCCTGGAAGCAGAAAGAACCCTCTGGAAGGAGAAGGAACACCCTGGAAGGAGAAGGAATCCCCTGGAAGGAGAAGGAACCCTCTGGAAGGAGACGGAATCCCCTGGAACGAGAATGAATTCCCTGTAAGGAGAATGTGCCCTCTGGAAGGAGACGGAATCCCCTGGAAGGAGAAGGAAACTTGTTGAATGACGGTGAATCCCCTGGAAGGAGAAGGAATCCCCTGGAATGGAGAATGAATCTCCTGGAAGGAGAATGAATCCACTGGAAGAAGAAGGAATCCCCTGGAAGAAGAAGGAACCCCCTAGAAGTAGAATGAACCCCCTGGAATGAGAATGAACACTCTGTGAGCAGACGCATCCCCTGGAAGGAGAAGGAACCCCCCGGAAGGAGGAGGACTCATATGGAAGGAGAAGGAACCCCCTGGAAGGAGAATGGAACCTCTGAAAGGAGAAGGTACCCCCATGGAAGGAGAAGTAACCCTGTGGATGGAGGATGAATCTCCTGAAAGAAGAAGGAAACCCCTGGAAGGAAAAGCAATCCCCTGGAAGGGGAATGGAGCCTATGAAAGGAGAAGGAATCCCCTGGAAGGAGAATGAATCCCCTGGAAGGAGAAGGAATCTTGTGGAATGAGTGTGTATCCCCTGGAAGGAGAAGGAGCCCCCTGGAAGGAGAAGGATCCCCCTGGAGGGAGAAGGACCCCCCTGGCAGGAGAAGGAACACCCTGGAAGGAGAATGAACCCCCTGGAAGGAGAAGGAATCCGCTGGAAGGAGAACGAATCTCCTTGAAGTAGAATGAGTGCCCTGGAAGGAGAAGGAAACCTGTGGAAGGAGAAGGAACCCTGTGGATAGAGGGTGAATCCCCTGGAAGGAGAATGAATCCCCTGGAAGCAGAAGGATCCTTGTGGAAGGAGTGTGAAACCCCTGGAAGGAGAAGGAACCCCCTGGAAAGGGAAGGAACCCCTTGGAAGAAGCAATCACCTGGAAGGAGAAACTGCCCCCTGTGAGATGAAGGAATCCCCTGGAAGGAGAATGAATTCCCTGGAAGGAGAATGAACCCTCTGGAAGGAGAAGGGATCCCCTGGAAGTAGAAAGAACCCTCTGGAAGGAGAAGGAACACCCTGGAAGGAGAAGGAATCCCCTGGAAGGAGAAGGAACCCCCTGGAAGGAGAATGGAGCCTATGAAAGGACAAGGAACCCCCTGGAAGGAGAATGAATACCCTGGAGGAAGGGTGAATCCCCTGGAAGGAGAACGAATCCCCTTGAAGGAGAAGGAATCCACTGGAATCAGAAGGAACCCACTGGAAGGAGAATGAATGCTCTGGATGGAGATGGAGCCCCTGGAAGGAGAAGGATCCCCCTGGAAGGAGAAGGAACCCCCTGGCAGGAGAAGGAACCCCCTGGAAAGAGAATGGAGCCTCTGGAAGGAGAAGGAATCCCCTGGAAAGAGAATGGAGCCTCTGGAAGGAGAAGGAACCCCATGGAAGCTGAAGTAACCCTGTGAAAGGAGGATGAATCCCCTGGAAGCAGAAGGAATCCCCTGGAAGGAGAAGGAATCTGCTGGAAGGAGAATGAATCCCCTGGAAGGAGAAGGAAGCTTGTGGAATGAGAGTGTATCCCCTGGAAGGAGAGGAACCCCCTGGAAGGAGAAGGAAACCCCTGGAAGGAGAAGGAACACACTGGAAGGAGAATGAATGCCCTGGATGGAGAAGGAGCCCCCTGGAAGGAGAAGGATCCCCCTGGAAGGAGAAGGACCCCCCTGGCAGGAGAAGGAACACCCTGGAAGGAGAATGAAACCCCTTGAAGGAGAATGAACCCCCTAGAAGGAGAATGAATCCGCTGGAAGGAGATCGAATCTCCTTGAAGTAGAATGAGTCCCCTGGAAGGAGAAGGAAACCTGTGGAAGGAGAAGGAAACCCATGGAAGTAGAATGAAACCCCTGGAAGTAGATGGAACCCTGTGGATAGAGGGTGAATCCCCTGGAAGGAGAATGAATCCCCTGGAAGCAGAAGGAATCCCCATGGAAGGAGAATGAATCTCCTGGAAGGAGAAGGAATCATCTGGAAGGAGAAGGAATCCTCTGGAAGGAGAAGGATCCCCCTGGAAGTAGAATGAATTCCCTGGAAGGAGAAGGAATCCCCCGAAGGAGCATGAATCCCCGGGAAGGAGAAGGAATCCCCTGGATGGAGAAGGACCCCCCTGGAAGGAGAATGAACCCTCTGGATGGAGAAGGAACCCCCTGGAAGGAGAATGAACCCTCTGGATGGAGAAGGAACACCCTGGAAGGAGAATGAACCACCTGGAAGGAGAATGAACCACCTGGAAGGAGAATGATCCCTCTGGAAGGAGAAGTAATCCCCTGGAAGACGATGGACCCCCCTGGAAGGAGGAGGAACACCTGGAAGGAGAAGGAATCTTGTGGAAGGAGGGTGAATCCCCTGGAAGGAGAAGGAACCCCCTGGAAGTAGAAGGAACAACCTTGAAAGAGATGGCATCCTCTGGAAGAAGAATGAATCCCCGGGAAGGAGAAGGAATCCCCTGGAATGAGAAGGAACCCTCTGGAACGAGAATGAATTCCCTGTAAGGAGAATGTGCCCTCTGGAAGGAGACGGAATCCCCTGGAAGGAGAAGGAAACTTGTTGAATGAGAGTGAATACCCTGGAAGGAGAAGGAATCCCCTGGAATGGAGAATGAATCTCCCGGAAGGGGAATGAATTCACTGGAAGGAGAATGAACCCTCTGTGAGTAGACGCAATCCCCTGGAAGGAGAAGGAATCCCTGGAAGGAGAATGAATTCCCTCGAAGGAGAATGCACCCTCTGGAAGGAGAAGGGATACCCTGGAAGGAGAAGGGATCCCCTGGAACTAGAATGAACCCTCTGGAAGGAGAAGGAACACCCTGGAAGGAGAAAGAATCCCATGGAAGGAGAAGGAACCACCTAGAAGGAGAAGGAACCCCCTGGAAAGGGAAGGAACCCTTGGAAGGAGAAGCAATCACCTGGAAGAGGAAGCAGCCCCCTGTAAGAAGAAGGAATCCCCTGGAAGGAGAATAAATTCCCTGGAAGGAGAATCAACCCTCTGGAAGGAGAAGGGATCCCCTGGAAGTAGAATGATCCCTCTGGAAGGAGAAGAAACACCCTGGAAGGAGAAGGAATCCCCTGGAACGGAGAATGAATCTCCTGGAAGAAGAATGAATCCACTGGAAGGAGAAGGAATGCCCTGGAAGGAGAAGGAACCCCCTAGAAGCAGAATGAACTCCCTGGAAGGAGAATGAACCCTCTGTGAGTAGACGCAATCCCCTGCAAGGAGAATGAATCCCCTGGAAGAAGAAGTAATCCCCATGGAAGGAGAATGAATCTCCTGGAAAGAGAAGGAATCACCTGGAAGGAGAAGGAATCCTCTGGAAGGAGAAGGATCCCCCTGGAAGTAGAATGAATTCCCTGGAAGGAGAAGGAATCCCCGGAAGGAGAATGAATCCCCGGGAAGGAGAAGGAATCCCCTGAATGGGGAAGGAACCCCCTGGAAGGAGAATGAACCCTCTGGATGGAGAAGGAACCCTCTGGAAGGAGAATGAACCACCTGGAAGGAGAATGATCCCTCTGGAAGATGAAGTAATCCGCTGGAAGACGAAAGACCCCCCTGGAAGGAGAAGGAACTCCTGGAAGGGGAAGGAATCTTGTGGAAGGAGGGTGAATCCCCTGGAAGGAGAAGGAACCCCCTGGAAGTAGAAGGAACTCCCTGAAGGATAATGAACCCTCTGTGAGTAGACGCAATCCCCTGCAAGGAGAATGAATCCCCTGGAAGAAGAAGTAATCCCCATGGAAGGAGAATGAATCTCCTGGAAGAAGAAGGAATCTTGTGGAAGGAGCGTGAATCCCCTGGAAGGAGAAGGAACCCCCTGGAAAGAGAAGGAATCCACTGGAAGGAGAATGAACCCCCTGGAAAGAGAAGGAATCCACTGGAAGGAGAATGATCCCTATGGAAGGAGAAGTAATCCGCTGGAAGACGAAAGACCCCCCTGGAAGGAGAAGGAACTCCTGGAAGGGGAAGGAATCTTGTGGAAGGAGGGTGAATCCCCTGGAAGGAGAAGGAACCCCCTGGAAGTAGAAGGAACAACCTTGAAAGAGAAGGCATCCCCTGGAAGAAGAATGAATCCCCGAGAATGAGAAGGAATCCCCTGGAAGGAGAAGGAATCCACTGAAAGGAGAAGGAATCCCCTGGAAGGAGAAGGAATCCCCTGGAATGGAGAATGAATCTCCTGGAAGGAGAATGAATCCACTGGAAGGAGAAGGAATCCCCTGGAAGGAGAAGGAATCCCCTAGAATTAGAATGAACCCCCTGGAAGGAGAATGAACCCTCTGTGAGCAGACGCAATCCCCTGGAAGGAGAACGAACCCCCCGGAAGGTGGAGGACTCATATGGAAGGAGAATGAACCCCCTGGAAGGAGAATGGAACCTCTGAAAGGAGAAGGTACCCCATGGAAGGAGAAGTAACCCTGTGGATGGAGGATGAATCTCCTGAAAGAAGAAGGAAACCACTGGAAGGAGAAGGAATCCTCTGGAAGGAGAAGGAATACGCTGGAAGGAAAAGCAATCCCCTGCAAGGGGAATGGAGCCTATGAAAGGAGAAGGAATCCCCTGGAAGGAGAATGAATCCCCTGGAAGGAGAAGGAAGCTTGTGGAATGAGTGTGTATCCCCTGGAAGGAGAAGGAACCCCTGGAAGGAGAAGGAAACACCTGGAAGGAGAAGGAATCCACTGAAAGGAGAAGGAACCCCTTGAAAGGAGAAGGAACCCCCTGGAAGGGGAATGAATCTCCTGGAAGGAGAAGCAACACCCTGGAAGGAGAATGAATCCCCTGGAAGGAGAAGGAACCCGCTGAAGGGAGAATGAATCGCCTGGAGGTAGAAGGAACCCTCTGGAAAGAGAATAGAGCTTCTGGAAGGAGAATGTATCCCCTAGAAGGAGAAGGAATCCCCTGGAAGCAGAAGGAATCCACTGGAAGGAGAATGAATACCCTGGATGGACAAGGACCCCCCTGGAAGGAGCAGGAATCCTCTGGAAGGAGAAGGAATCCCCTGGAAGGAGAAGGATCCTTGTGGAAGGAGGGTGAAACCACTGGAAGGAGAAGGAACCCCTTGGAAAGGGAAGGAACCCCTTGGAAGAAGCAATCACCTGGAAGGAGAAACAGCCCCCTGTGAGATGAAGGAATCCCCTGGAAGGAGAATGAATTCCCTGGAAGGAGAATGAACCCTCTGGAAGGAGAAGGGATCCCCTGGAAGCAGAAAGAACCCTCTGGAAGGAGAAGGAACACCCTGGGAGGAGAAGGAATCCCCTGGAAGGAGAAGGAACCCTCTGGAAGGAGACGGAATCCCCTGGAACGAGAATGAATTCCCTGTAAGGAGAATGTGCACTCTGGAAGTAGACGGAATACCCTGGAAGGAGAAGGAAACTTGTTGAATGAGGGTGAATCCCCTGGAAGGAGAAGGAATCGCCTGGAATGGAGAATGAATCTCCTGGAAGGAGAATGAATCCACTGGAAGAAGAAGGAATCCCCTGGAAGGAGAAGGAACCCCCTGGAAGGAGAATGGAACCTCTGAAAGGAGAAGGTACCCCATGGAAGGAGAAGTAACCCTGTGGATGGAGGATGAATCTCCTGAAAGAAGAAGGAAACCCCTGGAAGGAAAAGCAATCCCCTGGAAGTGGAATGGAGCCTATGAAAGGGGAAGGAATCCCCTGGAAGGAGAATGAATCCCCTGGAAGGAGAAGGAAGCTTGTGGAATGATTGTGTATCCCCTGGAAGGAGAAGGAGCCCCCTGGAAGGAGAAGGATCCCCTGGAAGGAGAAGGACCCCCCTGGCAGGAGAAGGAACACCCTGGAAGGAGAATGAACCCCCTGGAAGGAGAAGGAATCCGCTGGAAGGAGAACGAATCTCCTTGAAGTAGAATGAGTGCACTGGAAGGAGAAGGAAACCTGTGGAAGGAGAAGGAAACCCGTGGAAGTAGAATGAAACCCTGGAAGGAGAAGGAACCCTGTGGATAGAGGGTGAATCCCCTGGAAGGAGAATGAATCCCTGGAAGCAGAAGGATCCTTGTGGAAGAGTGTGAAACCCCTGGAAGGAGAAGGAACCCCTGGAAAGGGAAGGAACCCCTTGGAAGAAGCAATCACCTGGAAGGAGAAACTGCCCCCTGTGAGATGAAGGAATCCCCTGGAAGGAGAATGAATTCCCTGGAAGGAGAATGAACCCTCTGGAAGGAGAAGGGATCCCCTGGAAGCAGAAAGAACCCTCTGGAAGGAGAAGGAACACCCTGGAAGGAGAAGGAATCCCCTGGAAGGAGAAGGGACCCCTGGAAGGAGAAGGAATCCACTGAAAGGAGAAGGAACCCCTTGAAAGGAGAAGGAACCCCCTAAAGGGGAATGAATCTCCTGAAAGAGAAGCAACACCCTGGAAGGAGAATGAATCCCCTGGAAGGAGAAGGAACCCGCTGAAGGGAGAATGAATCGCCTGGAGGTAGAAGGAACCCTCTGGAAAGAGAATAGAGCTTCTGGAAGGAGAATGTATCCCCTAGAAGGAGAAGGAATCCCTGGAAGCAGAAGGAATCCACTGGAAGGAGAATGAATACCCTGGATGGACAAGGACCCCCCTGGAAGGAGCAGGAATCCTCTGGAAGGAGAAGGAATCCCCTGGAAGGAGAAGGATCCTTGTGGAAGGAGGGTGAAACCCCTGGAAGGAGAAGGAACCCCTTGGAAAGGGAAGGAACCCCCTGGAAGAAGCAATCACCTGGAAGGAGAAACAGCCCCCTGTGAGATGAAGGAATCCCCTGGAAGGAGAATGAATTCCCTGGAAGGAGAATGAACCCTCTGGAAGGAGAAGGGATCCCCTGGAAGCAGAAAGAACCCTCTGGAAGGAGAAGGAACACCCTGGGAGGAGAAGGTATCCCCTGGAAGGAGAAGGAACCCTCTGGAAGGAGACGGAATCCCCTGGAACGAGAATGAATTCCCTGTAAGGAGAATGTGCACTCTGGAAGTAGACGGAATACCCTGGAAGGAGAAGGAAACTTGTTGAATGAGGGTGAATCCCCTGGAAGGAGAAGGAATCGCCTGGAATGGAGAATGAATCTCCTGAAAGAAGAAGGAAACCCCTGGAAGGAAAAGCAATCCCCTGGAAGTGGAATGGAGCCTATGAAAGGGGGAAGGAATCCCCTGGAAGGAGAATGAATCCCCTGGAAGGAGAAGGAAGCTTGTGGAATGATTGTGTATCCCCTGGAAGGAGAATGAAACTCCTGGAAGGAGAAGGAATCCCCTGGAAGGAGAAGGAACCCTCTGGAGAAGGAACGGAATCCCCTGGAAGGAGAAGGAACCCCCTGGAAGGAGAATGGAACCTCTGAAAGGAGAAGGTACCCCATGGAAGGAGAAGTAACCCTGTGGATGGAGGATGAATCTCCTGAAAGAAGAAGGAACCCCCTGGAAGTAGAAGGAACAACCTTGAAAGAGAAGGCATCCCCTGGAAGAAGAATGAATCCCCGGGAAGGAGAAGGAATCCCCTGGAATGAGAAGGAACCCTCTGGAACGAGAATGAATTCCCTGTAAGGAGAATGTGCCCTCTGGAAGGAGATGGAATCCCCTGGAAGGAGAAGGAAACTTGTTGAATGAGGGTGAATACCCTGGAAGGAGAAGGAATCCCCTGGAATGGAGAATGAATCTCCTGGAAGGAGAATGAATTCACTGGAAGGAGAATGAAACCTCTGTGAGTAGACGCAATCCCCTGGAAGGAGAAGGAATTCCCTGGAAGGAGAATGAATTCCCTCGAAGGAGAATGCACCCTCTGGAAGGAGAAGGGATACCCTGGAAGGAGAAGGGATCCGCTGGAAGTAGAATGAACCCTCTGGAAGGAGAAGGAACACCCTGGAAGGAGAAAGAATCCCATGGAAGGAGAAGGAACCACCTAGAAGGAGAAGGAACCCCCTGGAAAGGGAAGGAACCCTTGGAAGGAGAAGCAATCACCTGGAAGAGGAAGCAGCCCCCTGTAAGAAGAAGGAATCCCCTGGAAGGAGAATAAATTCCCTGGAAGGAGAATCAACCCTCTGGAAGGAGAAGGGATCCCCTGGAAGTAGAATGATCCCTCTGGAAGGAGAAGGAACACCCTGGAAGGTGAAGGAATCCCCTGGAAGGAGAAGGAACCCGCTGGAAGGAGAAGGAATCCCCTGGAACGGAGAATGAATCTCCTGGAAGGAGAATGAATCCACTGGAAGGAGAAGGAATGCCCTGGAAGGAGAAGGAACCCCCTAGAAGTAGAATGAACTCCCTGGAAGGAGAATGAACCCTCTGTGAGTAGACGCAATCCCCTGCAAGGAGAATGAATCCCCTGGAAGAAGAAGTAATCCCCATGGAAGGAGAATGAATCTCCTGGAAGAAGAAGTAATCCCCATGGAAGGAGAATGAAACTCCTGGAAGGAGAAGGAATCCCCTGGAAGGAGAAGGAACCCTCTGGAAGGAGACGGAATCCCCTGGAAGGAGAAGGAACCCCCTGGAAGGAGAATGGAACCTCTGAAAGGAGAAGGTACCCCATGGAAGGAGAAGTAACCCTGTGGATGGAGGATGAATCTCCTGAAAGAAGAAGGAAACACCTGGAAGGAAAAGCAATCCACTGGAAGTGGAATGGAGCCTATGAAAGGGGAAGGAATCCCCTGGAAGGAGAATGAATCCCCTGGAAGGAGAAGGAAGCTTGTGGAATGATTGTGTATCCCCTGGAAGGAGAAGGAGCCCCCTGGAAGGAGAAGGATCCCCCTGGAAGGAGAAGGACCCCCCTGGCAGGAGAAGGAACACCCTGGAAGGAGAATGAACCCCCTGGAAGGAGAAGGAATCCGCTGGAAGGAGAACGAATCTCCTTGAAGTAGAATGAGTGCACTGGAAGGAGAAGGAAACCTGTGGAAGGAGAAGGAAACCCGTGGAAGTAGAATGAAACCCCTGGAAGGAGAAGGAACCCTGTGGATAGAGGGTGAATCCCCTGGAAGGAGAATGAATCCCCTGGAAGCAGAAGGATCCTTGTGGAAGGAGTGTGAAACCCCTGGAAGGAGAAGGAACCCCCTGGAAAGGGAAGGAACCCCTTGGAAGAAGCAATCACCTGGAAGGAGAAACTGCCCCCTGTGAGATGAAGGAATCCCCTGGAAGGAGAATGAATTCCCTGGAAGGAGAATGAACCCTCTGGAAGGAGAAGGGATCCCCTGGAAGCAGAAAGAACCCTCTGGAAGGAGAAGGAACACCCTGGAAGGAGAAGGAATCCCCTGGAAGGAGAAGGGACCCCCTGGAAGGAGAAGGAATCCACTGAAAGGAGAAGGAACCCCTTGAAAGGAGAAGGAACCCCCTAAAGGGGAATGAATCTCCTGAAAGAGAAGCAACACCCTGGAAGGAGAATGAATCCCCTGGAAGGAGAAGGAACCCGCTGAAGGGAGAATGAATCGCCTGGAGGTAGAAGGAACCCTCTGGAAAGAGAATAGAGCTTCTGGAAGGAGAATGTATCCCCTAGAAGGAGAAGGAATCCCCTGGAAGCAGAAGGAATCCACTGGAAGGAGAATGAATACCCTGGATGGACAAGGACCCCCCTGGAAGGAGCAGGAATCCTCTGGAAGGAGAAGGAATCCCCTGGAAGGAGAAGGATCCTTGTGGAAGGAGGGTGAAACCCCTGGAAAGAGAAGGAACCCCTTGGAAAGGGAAGGAACCCCCTGGAAGAAGCAATCACCTGGAAGGAGAAACAGCCCCCTGTGAGATGAAGGAATCCCCTGGAAGGAGAATGAATTCCCTGGAAGGAGAATGAACCCTCTGGAAGGAGAAGGAATCCCCTGGAAGGAGAAGGAACCCTCTGGAAGGAGACGGAATCCCCTGGAACGAGAATGAATTCCCTGTAAGGAGAATGTGCCCTCTGGAAGGAGACGGAATCCCCTGGAAGGAGAAGGAAACTTCATTCTCCTTCCAGGGGGTTCCTTCTCCTTCCATATGAGTCCTCCTCCTTCCGGGGGGTTCGTTCTCCTTCCAGGGGATTGCGTCTGCTCACAGAGGGTTCATTCTCCTTCCAGGGGGTTCATTCTACTTCTAGGGGGTTCCTTCTCCTTCCAGGGGATTCCTTCACCTTCCAGTGGATTCATTCTCCTTCCAGGAGATTCATTCTCCATTCCAGGGGATTCCTTCTCCTTCCAGGGGATTCACCCTAATTCAACAAGTTTCCTTCTCCTTCCACTGGATTCCGTCCCCTTCCAGAGGGCACATTCTCCTTACAGGGAATTCATTCTCGTTCCAGGGGATTCCGTCTCCTTCCAGAGGATTCCTTCTCCTTCCAGGGGATTCCTTGTCCTTCCAGGGTGTTCCTTTTCCTTCCAGAGGAGAAGGAGAAGTAACCCTGTGGAAGGAGAATGAATCCCCTGGAAGCAGAAGGATCCTTGTGGAAGGAGTGTGAAACTCCTGGAAGGAGAAGGAACCCCCTGGAAAGGGAAGGAACCCCTTGGAAGAAGCAATCACCTGGAAGGAGAAACTGCCCCCTGTGAGATGAAGGAATCCGCTGGAAGGAGAATGAATTCCTGGAAGGAGAATGAACCATCTGGAAGGAGAAGGGATCCCCTGGAAGCAGAAAGAACCCTCTGGAAGGAGAAGGAACACCCTGGAAGGAGAAGGAATCCCCTGGAAGGAGAATGGAGCCTATGAAAGGACAAGGAACCCCCTGGAAGGAGAATGAATCCCCTGGAGGAAGGGTGAATCCCCTGGAAGGAGAACGAATCCCCTTGAAGGAGAAGGAATCCACTGGAATCAGAAGGAACCCCCTGGAAGGAGAATGAATGCTCTGGATGGAGATGGAGCCCCCTGGAAGGAGAAGGATCCCCATGGAAGGAGAAGGAACCCCCTGGCAGGAGAAGGAACCCCCTGGAAAGAGAATGGAGCCTCTGGAAGGAGAAGGAGTCCCCTGGAAAGAGAATGCAGCCTCTGGAAGGAGAAGGAACCCCATGGAAGCTGAAGTAACCCCGTGAAAGGAGGATGAATCCCCTGGAAGCAGAAGGAATCCCCTGGAAGGCGAAGGAATCTGCTGGAAGGAGAATGAATCCCCTGGAAGGAGAAGGAAGCTTATGGAATGAGAGTGTAACCCCTGGAAGGAGAGGAACCCCCTGGAAAGAGAAGGAAACCCCTGGAAGGAGAAGGAACACACTGGAAGGAGAATGAATGCCCTGGATGGAGAAGGAGCCCCCTGGAAGGAGAAGGATCCCCCTGGAAGGAGAAGGACCCCCCTGGCAGGAGAAGGAACACCCTGGAAGGAGAATGAAACCCCTTGAAGGAGAATGAACCCCCTGGAAGGAGAATGAATCCGCTGGAAGGAGATCGAATCTCCTTGAAGTAGAATGAGTCCCCTGGAAGGAGAAGGAAACCTGTGGAAGGAGAAGGAAACCCATGGAAGTAGAATGAAACCCCTGGAAGTAGAAGGAGCCCTGTGGATAGAGGGTGAATCCCCTGGAAGGAGAATGAATCCCCTGGAAGCAGAAGGAATCCCCATGGAAGGAGAATGAATCTCCTGGAAGGAGAAGGAATCATCTGGAAGGAGAAGGAATCCTCTGGAAGGAGAAGGATCCCCCTGGAAGTAGAATGAATTCCCTGGAAGGAGAAGGAATCCCCGGAAGGAGCATGAATCCCCGGGGAGGAGAAGGAATCCCCTGGATGGAGAAGGACCCCCCTGGAAGGAGAATGAACCCTCTGGATGGAGAAGGAACCCCCTGGATGGAGAATAAACCCTCTGGATGGAGAAGGAACCCCCTGGAAGGAGAATGAACCACCTGGAAGGAGATTGATCCCTCTGGAAGGAGAAGTAATCCCCTGGAAGACGATGGACCCCCCTGGAAGGAGGAGGAACACCTGGAAGGAGAAGGAATCTTGTGGAAGGAGGGTGAATCCCCTGGAAGGAGAAGGAACCCCCTGGAAGTAGAAGGAACAACCTTGAAAGAGAAGGCATCCCCTGGAAGAAGAATGAATCCCCGGGAAGGAGAAGGAATCCCCTGGAATGAGAAGGAACCCTCTGGAACGAGAATGAATTCCCTGTAAGGAGAATGTGCCCTCTGGAAGGAGATGGAATCCCCTGGAAGGAGAAGGAAACTTGTTGAATGAGGGTGAATACCCTGGAAGGAGAAGGAATCCCCTGGAATGGAGAATGAATCTCCTGGAAGGAGAATGAATTCACTGGAAGGAGAATGAAACCTCTGTGAGTAGACGCAATCCCCTGGAAGGAGAAGGAATTCCCTGGAAGGAGAATGAATTCCCTCGAAGGAGAATGCACCCTCTGGAAGGAGAAGGGATACCCTGGAAGGAGAAGGGACCCGCTGGAAGTAGAATGAACCCTCTGGAAGGAGAAGGAACCCCCTGGAAAGGGAAGGAACCCTTGGAAGGAGAAGCAATCACCTGGAAGAGGAAGCAGCCCCCTGTAAGAAGAAGGAATCCCCTGGAAGGAGAATAAATTCCCTGGAAGGAGAATCAACCCTCTGGAAGGAGAAGGGATCCCCTGGAAGTAGAATGATCCCTCTGGAAGGAGAAGGAACACCCTGGAAGGAGAAGGAATCCCCTGGAAGGAGAAGGAACCCACTGGAAGGAGAAGGAATCCCCTGGAACGGAGAATGAATCTCCTGGAAGGAGAATGAATCCACTGGAAGGAGAAGGAATGCCCTGGAAGGAGAAGGAACCCCCTAGAAGTAGAATGAACTCCCTGGAAGGAGAATGAACCCTCTGTGAGTAGACGCAATCCCCTGCAAGGAGAATGAATCCCCTGGAAGAAGAAGTAATCCCCATGGAAGGAGAATGAATCTCCTGGAAGAAGAAGTAATCCCCATGGAAGGAGAATGAAACTCCTGGAAGGAGAAGGAATCACCTGGAAGGAGAAGGAATCCTCTGGAAGGAGAAGGATCGCCCTGGAAGTAGAATGAATTCCCTGGAAGGAGAAGAAATCCCCGGAAGGAGAATGAATCCCCGGGAAGGAGAAGGAATCCCCTGAATGGAGAAGGAACCCCCTGGAAGGAGAATGAACCCTCTGGATGGAGAAGGAACCCCCTGGAAGGAGAATGAACAACCTGGAAGGAGAATGATCCCTCTGGAAGGTGAAGTAATCCGCTGGAAGATGAAAGACCCCCCTGGAAGGAGAAGGAACTCCTGGAAGGGGAAGGAATCTTGTGGAAGGAGGGTGAATCCCCTGGAAGGAGAAGGAACCCCCTGGAAGTAGAAGGAACTCCCTGAAGGATAATGAACCCTCTGTGAGTAGACGCAATCCCCTGCAAGGAGAATGAATCCCCTGGAAGAAGAAGTAATCCCCATGGAAGGAGAATGAATCTCCTGGAAGAAGAAGGAATCTTGTGGAAGGAGCGTGAATCCCCTGGAAGGAGAAGGAACCCCCTGGAAAGAGAAGGAATCCACTGGAAGGAGAATGAACCCCCTGGAAAGAGAAGGAATCCACTGGAAGGAGAATGATCCCTATGGAAGGAGAAGTAATCCGCTGGAAGACGAAAGACCCCCCGGAAGGAGAAGGAATTCCTGGAAGGGGAAGGAATCTTGTGGAAGGAGGGTGAATCCCCTGGAAGGAGAAGGAACCCCCTGGAAGTAGAAGGAACAACCTTGAAAGAGAAGGCATCCCTGGAAGAAGAATGAATCCCCGAGAATGTGAAGGAATCCCCTGGAAGGAGAAGGAATCCCCTGGAAGGAGAAGGAAACTTGTTGAATGAGGGTGAATCCCTTGGAAGGAGAAGGAATCCCCTGGAATGGAGAATGAATCTCCTGGAAGGAGAATGAATCCACTGAAAGGAGAAGGAATCCCCTGGAAGGAGAAGGAATCCCCTGGAATGGAGAATGAATCTCCTGGAAGGAGAATGAATCCACTGGAAGGAGAAGGAATCCCCTGGAAGGAGAATGGAACCTCTGAAAGGAGAAGATACCCCATGGAAGGAGAAGTAACCCTGTGGATGGAGGATGAATCTCCTGAAAGAAGAAGGAAACCACTGGAAGGAGAAGGAATCCTCTGGAAGGAGAAGGAATACCGCTGGAAGGAAAAGCAATCCCCTGGAAGGGAATGAGCCTATGAAAGGAGAAGGAATCCCCTGGAAGGAGAATGAATCCCCTGGAAGGAGAAGGAAGCTTGTGCAATGAGTGTGTATCCCCTGGAAGGAGAAGGAAACACTTGGAAGGAGAAGGAATCCACTGAAAGGAGAAGGAACCCCTTGAAAGGAGAAGGAAACCCCTGGAAGGGGAATGAATCTCCTGGAAGGAGAAGCAACACCCTGGAAGGAGAATGAATCCCCTGGAAGGAGAAGGAACCGCTGAAGGGAGAATGAATCGCCTGGAGGTAGAAGGAACCCTCTGGAAAGAGAATAGAGCTTCTGGAAGGAGAATGTATCCCCTAGAAGGAGAAGGAATCCCCTGGAAGCAGAAGGAATCCACTGGAAGGAGAATGAATCCCCTGGATGGACAAGGACCCCCCTGGAAGGAGCAGGAATCCTCTGGAAGGAGAAGGAATCCCCTGGAAGGAGAAGGATCCTTGTGGAAGGAGGGTGAAACCCCTGGAAGGAGAAGGAACCCCTTGGAAAGGGAAGGAACCCCTTGGAAGAAGCAATCACCTGGAAGGAGAAACAGCCCCCTGTGAGATGAAGGAATCCCCTGGAAGGAGAATGAATTCCCTGGAAGGAGTATGAACCCTCTGGAAGGAGAAGGGATCCCCTGGAAGCAGAAGGAACCCTCTGGAAGGAGAAGGAACACACTGGAAGGAGAAGGAATCCCCTGGAAGGAGAAGGAACCCTCTGGAAGGAGACCGAATCCCCTGGAAGGAGAAGGAACCCCCTGGAAGGAGAATGGAACCTCTGAAAGGAGAAGGTACCCCATGGAAGGAGAAGTAACCCTGTGGATGGAGGATGAATCTCCTGAAAGAAGAAGGAAACCCCTGGAAGGAAAAGCAATCCCCTGGAAGTGGAATGGAGCCTATGAAAGGAGAAGGAATCCCCTGGAAGGAGAAGGAAGCTTGTGGAATGATTGTGTATCCCCTGGAAGGAGAAGGAGCTCCCTGGAAGGAGAAGGATCCCCCTGGAAGGAGAAGGACCCCCCTGGCAGGAGAAGGAACACCCTGGAAGGAGAATGAACCCCCTGGAAGGAGAAGGAATCCGCTGGAAGGAGAACGAATCTCCTTGAAGTAGAATGAGTGCACTGGAAGGAGAAGGAAACCTGTGGAAGGAGAAGGAAACCCGTGGAAGTAGAATGAAACCCCTGGAAGGAGAAGGAACCCAGTGGATAGAGGGTGAATCCCCTGGAAGGAGAATGAATCCCCTGGAAGCAGAAGGATCCTTGTGGAAGGAGTGTGAAACCCCTGGAAGGAGAAGGAACCCCCTGGAAAGGGAAGGAACCCCTTGGAAGAAGCAATCACCTGGAAGGAGAAACTGCCCCCTGTGAGATGAAGGAATCCCCTGGAAGGAGAATGAATTACCTGGAAGGAGAATGAACCCTCTGGAAGGAGAAGGATCCCCTGGAAGCAGAAAGAACCCTCTGGAAGGAGAAGGAACACCCTGGAAGGAGAAGGAATCCCCTGGAAGGAGAAGGGACCCCCTGGAAGGAGAAGGAATCCACTGAAAGGAGAAGGAACCCCTTGAAAGGAGAAGGAACCCCCTAAAGGGGAATGAATCTCCTGAAAGAGAAGCAACACCCTGGAAGGAGAATGAATCCCCTGGAAGGAGAAGGAACCCGCTGAAGGGAGAATGAATCGCCTGGAGGTAGAAGGAACCCTCTGGAAAGAGAATAGAGCTTCTGGAAGGAGAATGTATCCCCTAGAAGGAGAAGGAATCCCCTGGAAGCAGAAGGAATCCACTGGAAGGAGAATGAATACCCTGGATGGACAAGGACCCCCCTGGAAGGAGCAGGAATCCTCTGGAAGGAGAAGGAATCCCCTGGAAGGAGAAGGATCCTTGTGGAAGGAGGATGAAACCCCTGGAAGGAGAAGGAACCCCTTGGAAAGGGAAGGAACCCCCTGGAAGAAGCAATCACCTGGAAGGAGAAACAGCCCCCTGTGAGATGAAGGAATCCGCTGGAAGGAGAATGAATTCCCTGGAAGGAGAATGAACCCTCTGGAAGGAGAAGGAATCCCCTGGAAGGAGAAGGAACCCTCTGGAAGGAGACGGAATCCCCTGGAACGAGAATGAATTCCCTGTAAGGAGAATGTGCCCTCTGGAAGGAGACGGAATCCCCTGGAAGGAGAAGGAAACTTCATTCTCCTTCCAGGGGGTTCCTTCTCCTTCCATATGAGTCCTCCTCCTTCCGGGGGGTTCGTTCTCCTTCCAGGGGATTGCGTCTGCTCACAGAGGGTTCATTCTCCTTCCAGGGGGTTCATTCTATTTCTAGGGGGTTCCTTCTCCTTCCAGGGGATTCCTTCTCCTTCCAGTGGATTCATTCTCCTTCCAGGAGATTCATTCTCCATTCCAGGGGATTCCTTCTCCTTCCAGGGGATTCACCCTAATTCAACAAGTTTCCTTCTCCTTCCAGGGGATTCCGTCCCCTTCCAGAGGGCACATTCTCCTTACAGGGAATTCATTCTCGTTCCAGGGGATTCCGTCTCCTTCCAGAGGATTCCTTCTCCTTCCAGGGGATTCCTTGTCCTTCCAGGGTGTTCCTTTTCCTTCCAGAGGAGAAGGAGAAGTAACCCTGTGGATGGAGGATGAATCTCCTGAAAGAAGACGGAAACCCCTGGAAGGAAAAGCAATCCCCTGGAAGGGGAATGGAGCCTATGAAAGGAGAAGGAATCCCCTGGAAGGAGAAGGAAGCTTGTGGAATGAGTGTGTATCCCCTGGAAGGAGAAGGAGCCCCCTGGAAGGAGAAGGATCCCCCTGGAAGGAGAAGGACCCCCCTGGCAGGAGAAGGAACACCCTGGAAGGAGAATGAACCCCCTGAAAGGAGAAAGTATCCGCTGGAAGGAGAACGAATCTCCTTGAATTAGAATGAGTGCCCTGGAAGGAGAAGGAAACCTGTGGAAGGAGAAGGAACCCTGTGGATAGAGGGTGAATCCCCTGGAAGGAGAATGAATCCCCTGGAAGCAGAAGGATCCTTGTGGAAGGAGTGTGAAACTCCTGGAAGGAGAAGGAACCCCCTGGAAAGGGAAGGAACCCCTTGGAAGAAGCAATCACCTGGAAGGAGAAACTGCCCCCTGTGAGATGAAGGAATCCGCTGGAAGGAGAATGAATTCCTGGAAGGAGAATGAACCATCTGGAAGGAGAAGGGATCCCCTGGAAGCAGAAAGAACCCTCTGGAAGGAGAAGGAACACCCTGGAAGGAGAAGGAATCCCCTGGAAGCAGAATGGAGCCTATGAAAGGACAAGGAACCGCCTGGAAGGAGAATGAATCCCCTGGAGGAAGGGTGAATCCCCTGGAAGGAGAACGAATCCCCTTGAAGGAGAAGGAATCCACTGGAATCAGAAGGAACCCCCTGGAAGGAGAATGAATGCTCTGGATGGAGATGGAGCCCCCTGGAAGGAGAAGGATCCCCATGGAAGGAGAAGGAACCCCCTGGCAGGAGAAGGAACCCCCTGGAAAGAGAATGAGCCTCTGGAAGGAGAAGGAGTCCCCTGGAAAGAGAATGCAGCCTCTGGAAGGAGAAGGAACCCCATGGAAGCTGAAGTAACCCTGTGAAAGGAGGATGAATCCCCTGGAAGCAGAAGGAATCCCCTGGAAGGCGAAGGAATCTGCTGGAAGGAGAATGAATCCCCTGGAAGGAGAAGGAAGCTTATGGAATGAGAGTGTAACCCCTGGAAGGAGAGGAACCCCCTGGAAAGAGAAGGAAACCCCTGGAAGGAGAAGGAAGACACTGGAAGGAGAATGAATGCCCTGGATGGAGAAGGAGCCCCCTGGAAGGAGAAGGATCCCCCTGGAAGGAGAAGGACCCCCCTGGCAGGAGAAGGAACACCCTGGAAGGAGAATGAATCTCCTTGAAGTAGAATGAGTCCCCTGGAAGGAGAAGGAAACCTGTGGAAGGAGAAGGAAACCCATGGAAGTAGAATGAAACCCCTGGAAGTAGAAGGAACCCTGTGGATAGAGGGTGAATCCCCTGGAAGGAGAATGAATCCCCTGGAAGCAGAAGGAATCCCCAATGAAGGAGAATGAATCTCCTGGAAGGAGAAGGAATCATCTGGAAGGAGAAGGAATCCTCTGGAAGGAGAAGGATCCCCCTGGAAGTAGAATGAATTCCCTGGAAGGAGAAGGAATCCCCGGAAGGAGCATGAATCCCCGGGGAGGAGAAGGAATCCCCTGGATGGAGAAGGACCCCCCTGGAAGGAGAATGAACCCTCTGGATGGAGAAGGAACCCCCTGGATGGAGAATAAACCCTCTGGATGGAGAAGGATCCCCCTGGAAGGAGAAGGACCCCCCTGGCAGGAGAAGGAACACCCTGGAAGGAGAATGAAACCCCTTGAAGGAGAATGAACCCCCTGGAAGGAGAATGAATCCGCTGGAAGGTGATCGAATCTCCTTGAAGTAGAATGAGTCCCCTGGAAGGAGAAGGAAACCTGTGGAAGGAGAAGGAAACCCATGGAAGTAGAATGAAACCCCTGGAAGTAGAAGGAACCCTGTGGATAGAGGGTGAATCCCCTGGAAGGAGAATGAATCCCCTGGAAGCAGAAGGAATCCCCAATGAAGGAGAATGAATCTCCTGGAAGGAGAAGGAATCATCTGGAAGGAGAAGGAATCCTCTGGAAGGAGAAGGATCCCCCTGGAAGTAGAATGAATTCCCTGGAAGGAGAAGGAATCCCCGGAAGGAGCATGAATCCCCGGGGAGGAGAAGGAATCCCCTGGATGGAGAAGGACCCCCCTGGAAGGAGAATGAACCCTCTGGATGGAGAAGGAACCCCCTGGATGGAGAATAAACCCTCTGGATGGAGAAGGAACCCCCTGGAAGGAGAATGAACCACCTGGAAGGAGATTGATCCCTCTGGAAGGAGAAGTAATCCCCTGGAAGACGATGGACCCCCCTGGAAGGAGGAGGAACACCTGGAAGGAGAAGGAATCTTGTGGAAGGAGGGTGAATCCCCTGGAAGGAGAAGGAACCCCTGGAAGTAGAAGGAACAACCTTGAAAGAGAAGGCATCCCCTGGAAGAAGAATGAATCCCCGGGAAGGAGAAGGAATCCCCTGGAATGAGAAGGAACCCTCTGGAACGAGAATGAATTCCCTGTAAGGAGAATGTGCCCTCTGGAAGGAGATGGAATCCCCTGGAAGGAGAAGGAAACTTGTTGAATGAGGGTGAATACCCTGGAAGGAGAAGGAATCCCCTGGAATGGAGAATGAATCTCCTGGAAGGAGAATGAATTCACTGGAAGGAGAATGAAACCTCTGTGAGTAGACGCAATCCCCTGGAAGGAGAAGGAATTCCCTGGAAGGAGAATGAATTCCCTCGAAGGAGAATGCACCCTCTGGAAGGAGAAGGGATACCCTGGAAGGAGAAGGGATCCGCTGGAAGTAGAATGAACCCTCTGGAAGGAGAAGGAACACCCTGGAAGGAGAAAGAATCCCATGGAAGGAGAAGGAACCACCTAGAAGGAGAAGGAACCCCCTGGAAAGGGAAGGAACCCTTGGAAGGAGAAGCAATCACCTGGAAGAGGAAGCAGCCCCCTGTAAGAAGAAGGAATCCCCTGGAAGGAGAATAAATTCCCTGGAAGGAGAATCAACCCTCTGGAAGGAGAAGGGATCCCCTGGAAGTAGAATGATCCCTCTGGAAGGAGAAGGAACACCCTGGAAGGAGAAGGAATCCCCTGGAAGGAGAAGGAACCCGCTGGAAGGAGAAGGAATCCCCTGGAACGGAGAATGAATCTCCTGGAAGGAGAATGAATCCACTGGAAGGAGAAGGAATGCCCTGGAAGGAGAAGGAACCCCCTAGAAGTAGAATGAACTCCCTGGAAGGAGAATGAACCCTCTGTGAGTAGACGCAATCCCCTGCAAGGAGAATGAATCCCCTGGAAGAAGAAGTAATCCCCATGGAAGGAGAATGAATCTCCTGGAAGAAGAAGTAATCCCCATGGAAGGAGAATGAAACTCCTGGAAGGAGAAGGAATCACCTGGAAGGAGAAGGAATCCTCTGGAAGGAGAAGGATCGCCCTGGAAGTAGAATGAATTCCCTGGAAGGAGAAGAAATCCCCGGAAGGAGAATGAATCCCCGGGAAGGAGAAGGAATCCCCTGAATGGAGAAGGAACCCCCTGGAAGGAGAATGAACCCTCTGGATGGAGAAGGAACCCCCTGGAAGGAGAATGAACAACCTGGAAGGAGAATGATCCCTCTGGAAGGTGAAGTAATCCGCTGGAAGATGAAAGACCCCCCTGGAAGGAGAAGGAACTCCTGGAAGGGGAAGGAATCTTGTGGAAGGAGGGTGAATCCCCTGGAAGGAGAAGGAACCCCCTGGAAGTAGAAGGAACTCCCTGAAGGATAATGAACCCTCTGTGAGTAGACGCAATCCCCTGCAAGGAGAATGAATCCCCTGGAAGAAGAAGTAATCCCCATGGAAGGAGAATGAATCTCCTGGAAGAAGAAGGAATCTTGTGGAAGGAGCGTGAATCCCCTGGAAGGAGAAGGAACCCCCTGGAAAGAGAAGGAATCCACTGGAAGGAGAATGAACCCCCTGGAAAGAGAAGGAATCCACTGGAAGGAGAATGATCCCTATGGAAGGAGAAGTAATCCGCTGGAAGACGAAAGACCCCCCTGGAAGGAGAAGGAATTCCTGGAAGGGGAAGGAATCTTGTGGAAGGAGGGTGAATCCCCTGGAAGGAGATGGAACCCCCTGGAAGTAGAAGGAACAACCTTGAAAGAGAAGGCATCCCCTGGAAGAAGAATGAATCCCCGAGAATGTGAAGGAATCCCCTGGAAGGAGAAGGAATCCCCTGGAAGGAGAAGGAAACTTGTTGAATGAGGGTGAATCCCCTGGAAGGAGAAGGAATCCCCTGGAATGGAGAATGAATCTCCTGGAAGGAGAATGAATCCACTGAAAGGAGAAGGAATCCCCTGGAAGGAGAAGGAATCCCCTGGAATGGAGAATGAATCTCCTGCAAGGAGAATGAATCCACTGGAAGGAGAAGGAACCCCCTGGAAGGAGAATGGAACCTCTGAAAGGAGAAGATACCCCATGGAAGGAGAAGTAACCCTGTGGATGGAGGATGAATCTCCTGAAAGAAGAAGGAAACCACTGGAAGGAGAAGGAATCCTCTGGAAGGAGAAGGAATACGCTGGAAGGAAAAGCAATCCCCTGGAAGGGGAATGGAGCCTATGAAAGGAGAAGGAATCCCCTGG
>NW_027276017.1:0-46227 GCF_030028105.1 Mobula birostris | reverse complement strand
GGCACTAAACTCTCTCAGCTTCAGGACAGACTCAACACTGAGCTCTCTCAGCTTCAGGACAGACTCAACACTGAGCTCTCTCAGCTTCAGGACAGACTCAACACTGAGCTCTCTCAGCTTCAGGACAGACTCAACACTAAGCTCTCTCAGTTTCAGGAGAGACTCAACGCTAAACTCTCAGCTTCAGGACAGACTGAACACTGAGCTCTCTCAGCTTCAGGATAGACTCAACACTGAGCTCTCTCAGCTTCAGGACACACTCAACACAAACCTCTCTCAGCTTCAGGAGAGACTCAACACTAAGCTCTCTCAGCTTCAGGACAGACTCAACACTAAGCTCTCTCAGCTTCAGGCTGACTTGGCACTAAGCTCTCTCAGCTTCAGGACAGACTCAACACTGAGCTCTCTCAGCTTCAGGAGACACTCAACACTAAGCTTTCTCAGCTTCAGGACAGACTCAACACTGAGCTCTCTCAGCTTCAGGAGAAACTCAACACTGAGCTCTCTCAGCTTCAGGACAGACTGAACACGAAGTTCTCTCAGCTTCAGGAAACACTCAACACTAAGATCTCTCAGCTTCAGGACAGACTCAACACGAAGCTTTCTCAGCTTCAGGACAGACTCAAGACTGAGCTCTCTCAGCTTCAGGAGAGACTCAACACTGACCTCTCTCAGCTTCAAGAGAGACTCAACACTAAGCTTTCTCACCTTCAGGACAGACTCAACACTAAGCTCTCTCAGCTTCAGGACAAACTCAACACTAAGTTCTCTCAGCTTCAGGACACACTCAACACTGAGCTCTCTCAGCTTCAGGAGAGACTCAACACTGAGCTCTCTCAGCTTCAGGAGAGACTCAACACTAAGCTCTCTCAGCTTCAGGACAGACTCAACACTGAGTTCTCTCAGCTTCAGGACAGACTCAACACTAACCTCTCTCAGCTTCAGGACAGACTCAACACTGAGCTCTCTCAGCTTCAGGACAGACTCAACACTAAGCTCTCTCAGCTTCAGGAGAGACTCAACACTAAGCTCTCTCAGCTTCAGGACACACTCAACACTAAGCTCTCTCAGCTTCAGGACAGACTCAACACTGAGCTCTCTCAGCTTCAGGACAGACTCAACACTGAGCTCTCTCAGCTTCAGAACACACTCAACACTAAGCTCTCTCAGCTTCAGGAGAGACGCAACACTAAGCTCTCTCAGCTTCAGGACAGACTAAACAATCAGCTCTCTCAGCTTCAGGATAGACTCAATACGAAGCTCTCTCAACTTCAGGTCAGACTCAACACTAAGCTCTCTCCGCTTCAGGCAGACTTGGCACTAAGCTCTCTCAGCTTCAGGACAGACTCAACACTAAGCTGTCTCAGCTTCAGGACAGACTCAACACTGAGCTCTCTCAGCTTCAGGACAGACTCAACACTGAGCTCTCTCAGCTTCAGGACAGACTAAACACTAAGCTCTCTCAGCTTCAGGAGAGACTCAACACTAAGCTCTCTCAGCTTCAGGACAGACTCAACACTGAGCTCTCTCAGCTTCAGGACAGACTCAACCTAAGCTCGCTCAGCTTCAGGCAGACTTGGCACTAAGCTCTCTCAGCTTCAGGACAGACTGAACACGAAGTTCTCTCAGCTTCAGGACAAAATCAACACTAAGATCTCTCAGCTTCAGGACAGACTCAACACGAAGCTTTCCTCAGCTTCAGGACAGACTCAACACTAAGCTTTCTCAGCTTCAGGACAGACTGAACACGAAGTTCTCTCAGCTTCAGGACAGACTAAACACTCAGCTCTCTCAGCTTCAGGATAGACTCCATATGAAGCTCTCTCAGCTTCAGGACAGACTCAACACTGAGCTCTCTCAGCTTCAGGACAGACTCAACACTAAGCTCTCTCAGCTTCAGGCAGACTTGGCACTAAGCTCTCTCAGCTTCAGGACAGACTCAACACTGAGCTCTCTCAGCTTCAGGACAGACTCAACACTGAGCTCTCTCAGCTTCAGGACAGACTCAACACTGAGCTCTCTCAGCTTCAGGACAGACTCAACACTAAGCTCTCTCAGTTTCAGGAGAGACTCAACGCTAAACTCTCAGCTTCAGGACAGACTGAACACTGAGCTCTCTCAGCTTCAGGATAGACTCAACACTGAGCTCTCTCAGCTTCAGGACACACTCAACACAAACCTCTCTCAGCTTCAGGAGAGACTCAACACTAAGCTCTCTCAGCTTCAGGACAGACTCAACACTAAGCTCTCTCAGCTTCAGGCTGACTTGGCACTAAGCTCTCTCAGCTTCAGGACAGACTCAACACTGAGCTCTCTCAGCTTCAGGAGACACTCAACACTAAGCTTTCTCAGCTTCAGGACAGACTCAACACTGAGCTCTCTCAGCTTCAGGAGAGACTCAACACTGAGCTCTCTCAGCTTCAGGACAGACTCAACACTAAGCTCTCTCAGCTTCAGGACACACACAACACTAAGCTCTCTCAGCTTCAGGACAGACTCAACACTGAGCTCTCTCAGCTTCGGGACAGACTCAACACTGAGCTCTCTCAGCTTCAGGACAGACTCAACACTAAGCTCTCTCAGCCTCAGGACAGACTCAACACTAAGCTCTCTCAGCTTCAGGACACACTGAACACTGAGTTCTCTCAGTTTCAGGACAGACTCAACACTAAGCTCTCTCAGCTTCAGGACAGACTCAACACTAAACTCTCTCAGGTTCAGGACACATTCAATACTAAGCTCTCTTAGCTTCAGGACAGACTCAACATTAAGCTCTCTCAGCTTCAGGACAGACTCAACACTCAGCTCTCTCAGCTTCAGGATAGACTCCATACGAAACTCTCTCAGCTTCAGGACAGACTCAACTCTGAGCTCTCTCAGCTTCAGGCAGACTTGGCACTAAGCTCTCTCAGCTTCAGGACCCACTCACCACTGAGCTGTCTCAGCTTCAGGACAGACTCAACACTAAGCTCTCTCAGCTTCAGGACAGACTCAACACTAAGCTCTCTCAGTTTCAGGACAGACTCAACACTGAGCTCTCTCAGCTTCAGGACAGATTCAACACTGAGCTCTCTCAGCTTCAGGACACACTCAACACTGAGCTCTCTCAGCTTCAGGGCACACTCAACACTGAGCTCTCTCAGCTTCAGGAGAGACTCAACACGAAGCTCTCTCAGCTTCAGGCAAACTCGGCACTTAGCTCTCTCAGCTTCAGGACAGACTCAACACTAAGCTCTCTCAGCTTCAGGAGAGACTCAACACGAAGCTCTCTCAGCTTCAGGCAAACTCGGCACTTAGCTCTCTCAGCTTCAAGACAGACTCACCACTAAGCTCTCTCAGCTTCAGGCTGACTAGGCACTAAGCTCTCTCAGCTTCAGGACAGACTCAACACAAAACTCTCAGCTTCAGGAGAAACTCAACACTAAGCTCTCTCAGCTTCAGGAGACACTCAACACTAAGCTTTCTCAGCTTCAGGACAGACTCAACACTAAGCTCTCTCAGCTTCAGGCAGACTCGGCACTAAGCTCTCTCAGCTTCAGGACAGACTCAACACTAAGCTCTCTCAGCTTCAGGACAGACTCAAAACTGAGATCTCTCAGCTTCAGGACAGACTCAACACTAAGCTCTCTCAGCTTCAGGACACACTCAACACTAAGCTCTCTCAGCTTCAGGCCAGACTGAACACTAAGGTCTCTCAGCTTCAGGACACACTCAACACTGAGCTCTCTCAGCTTCAGGACAGACTCAACACTGAGCTCTCTCAGCTTCAGGACAAACTCAACACTAAGTTCTCTCAGCTTCAGGACACACTCAACACTGAGCTCTCTCAGCTTCAGGAGAGACTCAACACTGAGCTCTCTCAGCTTCAGGAGAGACTCAACACTAAGCTCTCTCAGCTTCAGGACAGACTCAACACTGAGTTCTCTCAGCTTCAGGACAGACTCAACACTAACCTCTCTCAGCTTCAGGACAGACTCAACACTGAGCTCTCTCAGCTTCAGGACAGACTCAACACTAAGCTCTCTCAGCTTCAGGAGAGACTCAACACTAAGCTCTCTCAGCTTCAGGACACACTCAACACTAAGCTCTCTCAGCTTCAGGACAGACTCAACACTGAGCTCTCTCAGCTTCAGGACAGACTCAACACTGAGCTCTCTCAGCTTCAGAACACACTCAACACTAAGCTCTCTCAGCTTCAGGAGAGACGCAACACTAAGCTCTCTCAGCTTCAGGACAGACTAAACAATCAGCTCTCTCAGCTTCAGGATAGACTCAATACGAAGCTCTCTCAACTTCAGGTCAGACTCAACACTAAGCTCTCTCCGCTTCAGGCAGACTTGGCACTAAGCTCTCTCAGCTTCAGGACAGACTCAACACTAAGCTGTCTCAGCTTCAGGACAGACTCAACACTGAGCTCTCTCAGCTTCAGGACAGACTCAACACTGAGCTCTCTCAGCTTCAGGACAGACTAAACACTAAGCTCTCTCAGCTTCAGGAGAGACTCAACACTAAGCTCTCTCAGCTTCAGGACAGACTCAACACTGAGCTCTCTCAGCTTCAGGACAGACTCAACCTAAGCTCGCTCAGCTTCAGGCAGACTTGGCACTAAGCTCTCTCAGCTTCAGGACAGACTGAACACGAAGTTCTCTCAGCTTCAGGACAAAATCAACACTAAGATCTCTCAGCTTCAGGACAGACTCAACACGAAGCTTTCTCAGCTTCAGGACAGACTCAACACTAAGCTTTCTCAGCTTCAGGACAGACTGAACACGAAGTTCTCTCAGCTTCAGGACAGACTAAACACTCAGCTCTCTCAGCTTCAGGATAGACTCCATATGAAGCTCTCTCAGCTTCAGGACAGACTCAACACTGAGCTCTCTCAGCTTCAGGACAGACTCAACACTAAGCTCTCTCAGCTTCAGGCAGACTTGGCACTAAGCTCTCTCAGCTTCAGGACAGACTCAACACTGAGCTCTCTCAGCTTCAGGACAGACTCAACACTGAGCTCTCTCAGCTTCAGGACAGACTCAACACTGAGCTCTCTCAGCTTCAGGACAGACTCAACACTAAGCTCTCTCAGTTTCAGGAGAGACTCAACGCTAAACTCTCAGCTTCAGGACAGACTGAACACTGAGCTCTCTCAGCTTCAGGATAGACTCAACACTGAGCTCTCTCAGCTTCAGGACACACTCAACACAAACCTCTCTCAGCTTCAGGAGAGACTCAACACTAAGCTCTCTCAGCTTCAGGACAGACTCAACACTAAGCTCTCTCAGCTTCAGGCTGACTTGGCACTAAGCTCTCTCAGCTTCAGGACAGACTCAACACTGAGCTCTCTCAGCTTCAGGAGACACTCAACACTAAGCTTTCTCAGCTTCAGGACAGACTCAACACTGAGCTCTCTCAGCTTCAGGAGAGACTCAACACTGAGCTCTCTCAGCTTCAGGACAGACTCAACACTAAGCTCTCTCAGCTTCAGGACACACACAACACTAAGCTCTCTCAGCTTCAGGACAGACTCAACACTGAGCTCTCTCAGCTTCGGGACAGACTCAACACTGAGCTCTCTCAGCTTCAGGACAGACTCAACACTAAGCTCTCTCAGCCTCAGGACAGACTCAACACTAAGCTCTCTCAGCTTCAGGACACACTGAACACTGAGTTCTCTCAGTTTCAGGACAGACTCAACACTAAGCTCTCTCAGCTTCAGGACAGACTCAACACTAAACTCTCTCAGGTTCAGGACACATTCAATACTAAGCTCTCTTAGCTTCAGGACAGACTCAACATTAAGCTCTCTCAGCTTCAGGACAGACTCAACACTCAGCTCTCTCAGCTTCAGGATAGACTCCATACGAAACTCTCTCAGCTTCAGGACAGACTCAACTCTGAGCTCTCTCAGCTTCAGGCAGACTTGGCACTAAGCTCTCTCAGCTTCAGGACCCACTCACCACTGAGCTGTCTCAGCTTCAGGACAGACTCAACACTAAGCTCTCTCAGCTTCAGGACAGACTCAACACTAAGCTCTCTCAGTTTCAGGACAGACTCAACACTGAGCTCTCTCAGCTTCAGGACAGATTCAACACTGAGCTCTCTCAGCTTCAGGACACACTCAACACTGAGCTCTCTCAGCTTCAGGGCACACTCAACACTGAGCTCTCTCAGCTTCAGGAGAGACTCAACACGAAGCTCTCTCAGCTTCAGGCAAACTCGGCACTTAGCTCTCTCAGCTTCAGGACAGACTCAACACTAAGCTCTCTCAGCTTCAGGAGAGACTCAACACGAAGCTCTCTCAGCTTCAGGCAAACTCGGCACTTAGCTCTCTCAGCTTCAAGACAGACTCACCACTAAGCTCTCTCAGCTTCAGGCTGACTAGGCACTAAGCTCTCTCAGCTTCAGGACAGACTCAACACAAAACTCTCAGCTTCAGGAGAAACTCAACACTAAGCTCTCTCAGCTTCAGGAGACACTCAACACTAAGCTTTCTCAGCTTCAGGACAGACTCAACACTAAGCTCTCTCAGCTTCAGGCAGACTCGGCACTAAGCTCTCTCAGCTTCAGGACAGACTCAACACTAAGCTCTCTCAGCTTCAGGACAGACTCAAAACTGAGATCTCTCAGCTTCAGGACAGACTCAACACTAAGCTCTCTCAGCTTCAGGACACACTCAACACTAAGCTCTCTCAGCTTCAGGCCAGACTGAACACTAAGGTCTCTCAGCTTCAGGACACACTCAACACTGAGCTCTCTCAGCTTCAGGACAGACTCAACACTGAGCTCTCTCAGCTTCAGGACAGACTCAACACTGAGCTCTCTCAGCTTCAGGACAGACTCAACACTGAGCTCTCTCAGCTTCAGGACAGACTCAACACTGAGCTCTCTCAGCTTCAGGACAGACTCAACACTAAGCTCTCTCGGTTTCAGGACAGACTCAACACTAACCTCTCTCACCTTCAGGACAGACTCAACACTAAGCTCTCTCAGCTTCAGGACAGACTCAACACTGAGCTCTCTCAGCTTCAGGACAGACTCAACACTGAGCTCTCTCAGCTTCAGGACAGACTCAACACTGAGATCTCTCAGCTTCAGGACAGACTCTACACTAAGCTCTCTCAGTTTCAGGACAGACTCAACACTAAGCTCTCTCAGCTTCAGGACAGACTCAACACTACACTCTCTCAGGTTCAGGACACATTCAATACTAAGCTCTCTTAGCTTCAGGACAGACTCAACATTAAGCTCTCTCAGCTTCAGGACAGACTCAACACTAAGCTCTCTCAGCTTCAGGACACACTCAACACTGAGCCCTCTCAGCTTCAGGAGACACTCAACACTGAGATCTCTCAGCTTCAGGAGAGACTCAACACTAAGCTCTCTCAGCTTCAGGAGAGACTAAACACTAAGCTGTCTCAGCTTCAGGACAGACTCAACACTAAGCTCTCTCAGCTTCAGGAGAGACTCAACACTGAGCTCTCTCAGCTTCAGGACAGACTCAAATCTGAGCACTCTCAGCTTCAGGACAGACTCAACACTGAGATCTCTCAGCTTCAGGACACACTCAACACTGAGCTCTCTCAGCTTCAGGACACACTCAACACTGAGCTCTCTCAGCTTCAGGACAGACTCAACACTGAGATCTCTCAGCTTCAGGACAGACTCAACACTAAGCTCTCTCAGCTTCAGGACAGACTCAACACTAAGCTCTCTCAGCTTCAGGACACACTCAACACTAAGCTCTCTCAGCTTCAGGACACACTCAACACTAAAGCTTTCTCAGCTTCAGGACAGACTCAACACTCAGCTCTCTCAGCTTCAGGACAGACTCAACACTGAGCTCTCTCAGCTTCAGGACAGACTAAACACTCAGCTCTCTCAGCTTAAGGATAGACTCCATACGACGCTCTCTCAACCTCAGGACAGACTCAACACTAAGCTCTCTCAGCTTCAGGACAGACTCTTCACTAAGCTCTCTCAGCTTCAGGACAGACTCAAAACTGAGCTCTCTCAGCTTCAGGACAGACTCAACACTGAGCTCTCTCAGTTTCAGGACAGACTCAACACTAAGCTCTCTCAGCTTCAGTACAGACTCAAAACTGAGCTCTCTCAGCTTCAGGACAGACTCAACACTGAGCTCTCTCAGTTTCAGGCCAGTCTCAACACTAACCTCTCTCAGCTTCAGGACACAGTCAACACTAAGGTCTCTCAGCTTTAGTATAGACAACACTAAGATCTCTCAGCTTCAGGAGAGACTCAACACTAAGCTGTCTCAGCTTCAGGACACACTGAACGCTCAGTTCTCTCAGTTTCAGGACAGACTCAACACTCAGCTCTCTCAGCTTCAGGAGAGACTCAACACTGAGCTCTCTCAGCTTCAAGACAGACTAAACAATCAGCTATCTCAGCTTCAGGATAGACTCAATACGAATCTCTCTCAGCTTCAGGACAGACTCAAATCTGAGCACTCTCAGCTTCAGAACACACTCAGCACTAAGCTCTCTCAGCTTCAGGACAGACTCAACACTGAGCTCTCTCAGCTTCAGGAGAGACTCAACACTCAGCTCTCTCAGCTTCAGGACAGACTCAACACTAAGCTCTCTCAGCTTCAGGACAGACTAAACAACAGCTCTCTCAGTTTCAGGATAGACTCAATACGAATCTCTCTCAGCTTCAGCACAGACTCAACACTAAGCTCTCTCAGCTTCAGGACAGACTCAAATCTGAGCTCTCTCAGCTTCAGAACACACTCAACACTCAGCTCTCTCAGCTTCAGGACAGACTCAAATCTGAGCTCTCTCAGCTTCAGGACAGACTCAACACTGAGCTCTCTCAGCTTCAGGACAGACTCAACACTGAGCTCTCTCAGCTTCAGGACAGACTCAGCACTAAGCTCTCTCAGCTTCCGGACAGACTCAACACTGAGATCTCTCAGCTTCAGGCCAGTCTCAACACTAATCTCTCTCAGCTTCAGGACACACTGAATGCTCAGTTCTCTCAGTTTCAGGACAGACTCAACACTCAGCTCTCTCAGCTTCAGGATAGACTCAACACTGAGCTCTCTCAGCTTCAGGACAGACTAAACAATCAGCTCTCTCAGCTTCAGGATAGACTGAACACTAAGCTCTCTCCGCTTCAGGACAGACTCAACACTGAGCACTCTCAGCTTCAGGACAGACTCAACACTGAGCTCTCTCAGCTTCAGGACAGACTCAACACTGAGCTCTCTCAGCTTCAGGACAGACTCAACACTGAGCTCTCTCAGCTTCAGGGCACACTCAACACTAAGCTCTCTCAGCTTCAGGGCACACTCAACACTGAGCTCTCTCAGCTTCAGGAGAGACTCAACACTGAGCTCTCTCAGCTTCAGGACACACTCAACACTGAGCTCTCTCAGCTTCAGGACAGACTCAACACTGAGCTCTCTTAGCTTCAGGACAGACTCAATACGAAGCTCTCTCAGCTGCAGGACAGAGTTGGCACTAAGCTCTCTCAGATTCAGGACAGACCCAACACTAAACTCTCTCAGCTTCAGGACAGACTCAACACTAAGCTCTCTCAGCTTCAGCACAGATTCAACACTGAGCTCTCTCCGCTTCAGGAGAGACTCAACACTGAGCTCTCTCAGCTTCAGGACAGACTCAACACTAAGCTCTCTCAGCTTCAGGACAGACTAAACACTCAGCTCTCTCAGCTTCAGGAGAGACTCCACACTAAGCGCTCTCGGTTTCAGGGCACACTCAACACTGAGCTCTCTCAGCTTCAGGAGAGACTCAACACTGAGCTCTCTCAGCTTCAGGACACACTCAACACTGAGCTCTCTCAGCTTCAGGACAGACTCAACACTGAGCTCTCTCAGCTTCAGGACAGACTCAACACTAAGCTCTCTCGGTTTCAGGACAGACTCAACACTAACCTCTCTCAGCTTCAGGACAGACTCAACACTAAGCTCTCTCAGCTTCAGGACAGACTCAACACTGAGCTCTCTCAGCTTCAGGACACACTCAACACTAAGATCACTCAGCTTCAGGACAGACTCAACACTAAGCTCTCTCAGCTTCAGGACAGACTCAACACTGAGATCTCTCAGCTTCAGGACAGACTCAACACTAAGCTCTCTCAGCTTCAGGACAGACTAAACACTAAGCTCTCTCAGCTTCAGGACAGACTCAACACTAAGCTCTCTCAGCTTCAGGACAGACTCAACACTGAGCTCTCTCAGCTTCAGGACACACTCAACACTGAGCTCTCTCAGCTTCAGGACAGACTCAACACTGAGATCTCTCAGCTTCAGAACAGACTCAACACTAAGCTCTCTCAGCTTCAGGACAGACTCAACACTAAGCTCTCTCAGCTTCAGGACACACTCAACACTGAGCCCTCTCAGCTTCAGGAGACACTCAACACTGAGATCTCTCAGCTTCAGGAGAGACTCAACACTAAGCTCTCTCAGCTTCAGGAGAGACTAAACACTAAGCTCTCTCAGCTTCAGGACAGACTCAACACTAAGCTCTCTCAGCTTCAGGAGAGACTCAACACTGAGCTCTCTCAGCTTCAGGACAGACTCAAATCTGAGCACTCTCAGCTTCAGGACAGACTCAACACTGAGATCTCTCAGCTTCAGGACACACTCAACACTGAGCTCTCTCAGCTTCAGGACACACTCAACACTGAGCTCTCTCAGCTTCAGGACAGACTCAACACTGAGATCTCTCAGCTTCAGGACAGACTCAACACTAAGCTCTCTCAGCTTCAGGACAGACTCAACACTAAGCTCTCTCAGCTTCAGGACACACTCAACACTAAGCTCTCTCAGCTTCAGGACACACTCAACACTAAAGCTTTCTCAGCTTCAGGACAGACTCAACACTCAGCTCTCTCAGCTTCAGGACAGACTCAACACTGAGCTCTCTCAGCTTCAGGACAGACTAAACACTCAGCTCTCTCAGCTTAAGGATAGACTCCATACGACGCTCTCTCAACCTCAGGACAGACTCAACACTAAGCTCTCTCAGCTTCAGGACAGACTCTTCACTAAGCTCTCTCAGCTTCAGGACAGACTCAAAACTGAGCTCTCTCAGCTTCAGGACAGACTCAACACTGAGCTCTCTCAGTTTCAGGACAGACTCAACACTAAGCTCTCTCAGCTTCAGGACAGACTCAAAACTGAGCTCTCTCAGCTTCAGGACAGACTCAACACTGAGCTCTCTCAGTTTCAGGCCAGTCTCAACACTAACCTCTCTCAGCTTCAGGACACAGTCAACACTAAGGTCTCTCAGCTTTAGTATAGACAACACTAAGATCTCTCAGCTTCAGAAGAGACTCAACACTAAGCTGTCTCAGCTTCAGGACACACTGAACGCTCAGTTCTCTCAGTTTCGGGACAGACTCAACACTCAGCTCTCTCAGCTTCAGGAGAGACTCAACACTGAGCTCTCTCAGCTTCAAGACAGACTAAACAATCAGCTATCTCAGCTTCAGGATAGACTCAATACGAATCTCTCTCAGCTTCAGGACAGACTCAAATCTGAGCACTCTCAGCTTCAGAACACACTCAGCACTAAGCTCTCTCAGCTTCAGGACAGACTCAACACTGAGCTCTCTCAGCTTCAGGAGAGACTCAACACTGAGCTCTCTCAGTTTCAGGATAGACTCAATACGAATCTCTCTCAGCTTCAGCACAGACTCAACACTAAGCTCTCTCAGCTTCAGGACAGACTCAAATCTGAGCTCTCTCAGCTTCAGAACACACTCAACACTCAGCTCTCTCAGCTTCAGGACAGACTCAAATCTGAGCTCTCTCAGCTTCAGGACAGACTCAACACTGAGCTCTCTCAGCTTCAGGACAGACTCAGCACTAAGCTCTCTCAGCTTCAGGACAGACTCAACACTGAGATCTCTCAGCTTCAGGCCAGTCTCAACACTAACCTCTCTCAGCTTCAGGACACACTGAATGCTCAGTTCTCTCAGTTTCAGGACAGACTCAACACTCAGCTCTCTCAGCTTCAGGATAGACTCAACACTGAGCTCTCTCAGCTTCAGGACAGACTAAACAATCAGCTCTCTCAGCTTCAGGATAGACTGAACACTAAGCTCTCTCCGCTTCAGGACAGACTCAACACTGAGCACTCTCAGCTTCAGGACAGACTCAACACTGAGCTCTCTCAGCTTCAGGACAGACTCAACACTGAGCTCTCTCAGCTTCAGGGCACACTCAACACTAAGCTCTCTCAGCTTCAGGACAGACTCAACACTGAGCTCTCTCAGCTTCAGGACAGACTCAGCACTAAACTCTCTCAGCTTCAGGACAGACTCAACACTGAGATCTCTCAGCTTCAGGCCAGTCTCAACACTAACCTCTCTCATCTTCAGGACACACTGAACGCTCAGTTCTCTCAGTTTCAGGACAGACTCAACACTCAGCTCTCTCAGCTTCAGGACAGACTCAACACTCAGCTCTCTCAGCTTCAGGAGAGACTCAATACTAAGCTGTCTCAGCTTCAGGACACACTGAACGCTCAGTTCTCTCAGTTTCAGGACAGACTCAACACTCAGCTCTCTCAGCTTCAGGACAGACTCAACACTAAGCTCTCTCAGCTTCAGGACAGACTCAACACTAAGCTCTCTCAGCTTCAGGACACACTCAACACTAAAGCTTTCTCAGCTTCAGGACAGACTCAACACTCAGCTCTCTCAGCTTCAGGACAGACTCAACACTGAGCTCTCTGAGCTTCAGGACAGACTAAACACTCAGCTCTCTCAGCTTAAGGATAGACTCCATACGACGCTCTCTCAACCTCAGGACGGACTCAACACTAAGCTCTCTCAGCTTCAGGACAGACTCTTCACTAAGCTCTCTCAGCTTCAGGACAGACTCAACACTGACCTCTCTCAGCTTCAGGACAGACTCAACACTGAGCTCTCTCAGTTTCAGGACAGACTCAACACTAAGCTCTCTCAGCTTCAGGACAGACTCAACACTGAGATCTCTCAGCTTCAGGCCAGTCTCAACACTAACCTCTCTCAGCTTCAGGACACAGTCAACACTAAGGTCTCTCAGCTTCAGTATAGACAACACTAAGATCTCTCAGCTTCAGGAGAGACTCAACACTAAGCTGTCTCAGTTCAGGACAGACTAAACAATCAGCTATCTCAGCTTCAGGATAGACTCAATACGAATCTCTCTCAGCTTCAGCACAGACTCAACACTAAGCTCTCTCAGCTTCAGGACAGACTCAAATCTGAGCTCTCTCAGCTTCAGAACACACTCAACACTCAGCTCTCTCAGCTTCAGGACAGACTCAAATCTGAGCTCTCTCAGCTTCAGGACAGACTCAACACTGAGCTCTCTCAGCTTCAGGACAGACTCAACACTGAGCACTCTCAGCTTCAGGACAGACTCAACACTGAGCTCTCTCAGCTTCAGGACAGACTCAACACTGAGCTCTCTCAGCTTCAGGACAGACTCAACACTGAGCTCTCTCAGCTTCAGGGCACACTCAACACTAAGCTCTCTCAGCTTCAGGACAGACTCAACACTGAGCTCTCTCAGCTTCAGGACAGACTCAGCACTAAACTCTCTCAGTTTCAGGACAGACTCAACACTGAGCTCTCTCAGCTTCAGGAGAGACTCAACACGAAGTTCTCTCAGCTTCAGGACAGACTAAACACTCAGCTCTCTCAGCTTCCGGATAGACTCCATACGAAGCTCTCTCAGCTCCAGGACAGACTCAACTCTAAGCTCTCTCAGCTTCAGGACAGACTCAACACTGAGCTCTCTCAGCTTCAGGACACACTCAACACTGAGCTCTCTCATCTTCAGGACAGACTCAACACTGAGCTCTCTCAGCTTCAGGACACACTCAACACTGAGCTCTCTCAGCTTCAGGACACACTCAACACTGAGCTCTCTCAGCTTCAGGACAGTCTCAACACTAACCTCTCTCAGCTTCAGGAGAGACTCAATACGAAGCTCTCTCAGCTTCAGGCAAACTCGGCACTTAGCTCTCTCAGCTTCAGGACAGACTCAACACTAAGCTCTCTCAGCTTCAGGAGAGACTCAACACCAAGCTCTCTCAGCTTCAGGCAAACTCGGCACTTAGCTCTCTCAGCTTCAGGACAGACTCAACACTAAGCTCTCTCAGCTTCAGGCTGACTTGGCACTGAGATCTCTCAGCTTCAGGACAGACTCAACACTAAGCTCTCTCAGCTTCAGGACAGACTAAACAACAGCTCTCTCAGTTTCAGGATAGACTCAATACGAATCTCTCTCAGCTTCAGCACAGACTCAACACTAAGCTCTCTCAGCTTCAGGACAGACTCAAATCTGAGCTCTCTCAGCTTCAGAACACACTCAACACTCAGCTCTCTCAGCTTCAGGACAGACTCAAATCTGAGCTCTCTCAGCTTCAGGACAGACTCAACACTGAGCTCTCTCAGCTTCAGGACAGACTCAGCACTAAGCTCTCTCAGCTTCAGGACAGACTCAACACTGAGATCTCTCAGCTTCAGGCCAGTCTCAACACTAACCTCTCTCAGCTTCAGGACACACTGAATGCTCAGTTCTCTCAGTTTCAGGACAGACTCAACACTGAGCTCTCTCAGCTTCAGGACAGACTAAACAATCAGCTCTCTCAGCTTCAGGATAGACTGAACACTAAGCTCGCTCCGCTAAAGGACAGACTCAACACTGAGCACTCTCAGCTTCAGGACAGACTCAACACTGAGCTCTCTCAGCTTCAGGACAGACTCAACACTGAGCTCTCTCAGCTTCAGGGCACACTCAACACTAAGCTCTCTCAGCTTCAGGACAGACGCAACACTGAGCTCTCTCAGCTTCAGGACAGACTCAGCAGTAAACTCCCTCAGCTTCAGGACAGACTCAACACTGAGATCTCTCAGCTTCAGGCCAGTCTCAACACTAACCTCTCTCATCTTCAGGACACACTGAACGCTCAGTTCTCTCAGTTTCAGGACAGACTCAACACTCAGCTCTCTCAGCTTCAGGAGAGACTCAATACTAAGCTGTCTCAGCTTCAGGACACACTGAACGCTCAGTTCTCTCAGTTTCAGGACAGACTCAACACAGCTCTCTCAGCTTCAGGACAGACTCAACACTAAGCTCTCTCAGCTTCAGGACAGACTCAACACTAAGCTCTCTCAGCTTCAGGACACACTCAACACTAAGCTCTCTCAGCTTCAGGACACACTCAACACTAAAGCTTTCTCAGCTTCAGGACAGACTCAACACTCAGCTCTCTCAGCTTCAGGACAGACTCAACACTGAGCTCTCTCAGCTTCAGGACAGACTAAACACTCAGCTCTCTCAGCTTAAGGATAGACTCCATACGACGCTCTCTCAACCTCAGGACGGACTCAACACTAAGCTCTCTCAGCTTCAGGACAGACTCTTCACTAAGCTCTCTCAGCTTCAGGACAGACTCAACACTGAGCTCTCTCAGCTTCAGGACAGACTCAACACTGAGCTCTCTCAGTTTCAGGACAGACTCAACACTAAGCTCTCTCAGCTTCAGGACAGACTCAACACTGAGATCTCTCAGCTTCAGGCCAGTCTCAACACTAACCTCTCTCAGCTTCAGGACACAGTCAACACTAAGGTCTCTCAGCTTCAGTATAGACAACACTAAGATCTCTCAGCTTCAGGAGAGACTCAACACTAAGCTGTCTCAGCTTCAGGACAGACTAAACAATCAGCTATCTCAGCTTCAGGATAGACTCAATACGAATCTCTCTCAGCTTCAGCACAGACTCAACACTAAGCTCTCTCAGCTTCAGGACAGACTGAAATCTGAGCTCTCTCAGCTTCAGAACACACTCAACACTCAGCTCTCTCAGCTTCAGGACAGACTCAAAACTGAGCTCTCTCAGCTTCAGGACAGACTCAACACTGAGCTCTCTCAGCTTCAGGACAGACTCAACACTGAGCTCTCTCAGCTTCAGGACAGACTCAGCACTAAGCTCTCTCAGCTTCAGGACAGACTCAACACTGAGATCTCTCAGCTTCAGGCCAGTCTCAACACTAACCTCTCTCAGCTTCAGAACACACTCAACACTCAGCTCTCTCAGCTTCAGGACAGACTCAAATCTGAGCTCTCTCAGCTTCAGGACAGACTCAACACTGAGCTCTCTCAGCTTCAGGATAGACTGAACACTAAGCTCTCTCCGCTTCAGGACAGACTCAACACTGAGCACTCTCAGCTTCAGGACAGACTCAACACTGAGCTCTCTCAGCTTCAGGACAGACTCAACACTGAGCTCTCTCAGCTTCAGGACAGACTCAACACTGAGCTCTCTCAGCTTCAGGGCACACTCAACACTAAGCTCTCTCAGCTTCAGGACAGACTCAACACTGAGCTCTCTCAGCTTCAGGACAGACTCAGCACTAAACTCTCTCAGTTTCAGGACAGACTCAACACTGAGCTCTCTCAGCTTCAGGAGAGACTCAACACGAAGTTCTCTCAGCTTCAGGACAGACTAAACACTCAGCTCTCTCAGCTTCCGGATAGACTCCATACGAAGCTCTCTCAGCTCCAGGACAGACTCAACACTAAGCTCTCTCAGCTTCAGGCTGACTTGGCACTGAGATCTCTCAGCTTCAGGACAGACTCAACACTAAGCTCTCTCAGCGTCAGGACAGACTCAACACTAAGCTCTCTCAGCTTCAGGAGAGACTCAACACTGAGCTCTCTCAGCTTCAGGACAGACTCAAATCTGAGCACTCTCAGCTTCAGGACAGACTCAACACTGAGATCTCTCAGCTTCAGGACACACTCAACACTGAGCTCTCTCAGCTTCAGGACACACTCAACACTGAGCACTCTCAGCTTCAGGACAGACTTAACACTGAGATCTCTCAGCTTCAGGACAGACTCAACACTGAGCTCTCTCAGCTTCAGGACAGACTCAACACTAAGCTCTCTCAGCTGCAGGACAGACTCAACACTAAGCTCTCTCAGCTTCAGGACTGACTCAACACTGAGCTCTCTCAGCTTCAGGACACACTCAACACTGAGCTCTCTCAGCTTCAGGACAGACTCAACACTGAGATCTCTCAGCTTCAGGACAGACTCAACACTAAGCTCTCTCAGCTTCAGGACAGACTCAACACTCAGCTCTCTCAGCTTCAGGACACACTCAACACTGAGCCCTCTCAGCTTCAGGAGACACTCAACACTGAGATCTCTCAGCTTCAGGAGAGACTCAACACTAAGCTCTCTCAGCTTCAGGAGAGACTAAACACTAAGCTCTCTCAGCTTCAGGACAGACTCAACACTAAGCTCTCTCAGCTTCAGGAGAGACTCAACACTGAGCTCTCTCAGCTTCAGGACAGACTCAAATCTGAGCACTCTCAGCTTCAGGACAGACTCAACACTGAGATCTCTCAGCTTCAGGACACACTCAACACTGAGCTCTCTCAGCTTCAGGACACACTCAACACTGAGCTCTCTCAGCTTCAGGACAGACTCAACACTGAGATCTCTCAGCTTCAGGACAGACTCAACACTAAGCTCTCTCAGCTTCAGGACAGACTCAACACTAAGCTCTCTCAGCTTCAGGACACACTCAACACTAAGCTCTCTCAGCTTCAGGAGACACTCAACACTGAGATCTCTCAGCTTCCGGAGAGACTCAACAATAAGCTCTCTCAACTTCAGGAGAGACTAATCACTAAGCTCTCTCAGCTTCAGGACAGACTCAACACTAAGCTCTCTCAGCTTCAGGAGAGACTCAACACTGAGCTCTCACAGCTTCAGGACAGACTCAAATCTGAGCACTCTCAGCTTCAGAACACACTCAGCACTAAGCACTCTCAGCTTCAGGACAGACTCAACACTGAGATCTCTCAGCTTCAGGAGAGACTCAACACGAAGTTCTCTCAGCTTCAGGACAAACTAAACACTCAGCTCTCTCAGCTTCAGGATAGACTCCATACGAAGCTCTCTCAGCTTCAGGACAGACTCAACTCTAAGCTCTCTCAGCTTCAGGCAGACTTGGCACCAAGCTCTCTCAGCTTCAGGACCCACTCACCACTGAGCTGTCTCAGCTTCAGGAGAGACTCAATACGAAGCTCTCTCAGCTTCAGGCAAACTCGGCACTTAGCTCTCTCAGCTTCAGGACAGACTCAACACTAAGCTCTCTCAGCTTCAGGAGAGACTCAACACGAAGCTCTCTCAGCTTCAGGCAAACTCGGCACTTAGCTCTCTCAGCTTCAGGACAGACTCAACACTAAGCTCTCTCAGCTTCAGGCTGACTTGGCACTAAGCTCTCTCAGCTTCAGGACAGACTCAACACTAAATTCTCAGCTTCAGGAGAAACTCAACACTAAGCTCTCTCAGCTTCAGGAGACACTCAACACTAAGCTTTCTCAGCTTCAGGACAGACTCAACACTAAGCTCTCTCAGCTTCAGGCAGACTCGGCACTAAGCTCTCTCAGCTTCAGGACAGACTCAACACTAAGCTCTCTCAGCTTCAGGACAGACTCAACACTGAGATCTCTCAGCTTCAGGACAGACTCAACACTAAGCTCTCTCAGCTTCAGGACACACTCAACACTGAGCTCTCTCAGCTTCAGGACAGACTCAACAGTGAGCTCTCTCAGCTTCAGGACAGACTCAACACTGAGCTCTCTCAGCTTCAGGACAGACTCAACACTGAGCTCTCTCAGCTTCAGGACAGACTCAATACGAAGCTCTCTCAGCTGCAGGACAGAGTTGGCACTAAGCTCTCTCAGATTCAGGACAGACCCAACACTAAACTATCTCAGCTTCAGGACAGACTCAACACTAAGCTCTCTCAGCTTCAGCACAGACTCAACACTGAGCTCTCTCAGCTTCAGGAGAGACTCAACACTGAGCTCTCTCAGCTTCAGGACAGACTCAACACTAAGCTCTCTCAGCTTCAGGACAGACTAAACACTCAGCCCTCTCAGCTTCAAGAGAGACTCAACACTAAGCTCTATCGATTTCAGGGCACACTCAACACTGAGCTCTCTCAGCTTCAGGAGAGACTCAACACTGAGCTCTCTCAGCTTCAGGACACACTCAACACTGAGCTCTCTCAGCTTCAGGAGAGACTCAACACGAAGTTCTCTCAGCTTCAGGACAGACTAAACACTCAGCTCTCTCAGCTTCCGGATAGACTCCATACGAAGCTCTCTCAGCTTCAGGACAGACTCAACTCTAAGCTCTCTCAGCTTCAGGCAGACTTGGCACTAAGCTCTCTCAGCTTCAGGACCCACTCACCACTGAGCTGTCTCAGCTTCAGGACAGACTCAACACTAAGCTCTCTCAGCTTCAGGACAGACTCAACACTGAGCTCTCTCAGCTTCAGGACACACTCAACACTGAGCTCTCTCAGCTTCAGGACAGACTCAACACTGAGCTCTCTCAGCTTCAGGACACACTCAACACTGAGCTCTCTCAGCTTCAGGACAGACTCAACACTAACCTCTCTCAGCTTCAGGAGAGACTCAATACGAAGCTCTCTCAGCTTCAGGCAAACTCAGCACTTAGCTCTCTCAGCTTCAGTACAGACTCAACACTAAGCTCTCTCAGCTTCAGGAGAGACTCAACATGAAGCTCTCTCAGCTTCAGGCAAACTCGGCACTTAGCTCTCTCAGCTTCAGGACAGACTCAACACTAAGCTCTCTCAGCTTCAGGCTGACTTGGCACTAAGCTCTCTCAGCTTCAGGACAGACTCAACACTAAACTCTCAGCTTCAGGAGAAACTCAACACTAAGCTCTCTCAGCTTCAGGAGACACTCAACACTAAGCTTTCTCAGCTTCAGGACAGGCTCAACACTAAGCTCTCTCAGCTTCAGGCAGACTCGGCACTAAGCTCTCTCAGCTTCAGGACAGACTCAACACTAAGCTCTCTCAGCTTCAGGACAGACTCAACACTGAGATCTCTCAGCTTCAGGACAGACTCAACACTAAGCTCTCTCAGCTTCAGGACACACTCAACACTGAGCTCTCTCAGCTTCAGGACAGACTCAACACTGAGCTCTCTCAGCTTCAGGACAGACTCAACACTGAGCTCTCTCAGCTTCAGGACAGACTCAACACTGAGCTCTCTCAGCATCAGGACAGACTCAATACGAAGCTCTCTCAGCTGCAGGACAGAGTTGGCACTAAGCTCTCTCAGATTCAGGACAGACGCAACACTAAACTATCTCAGCTTCAGGACAGACTCAACACTAAGCTCTCTCAGCTTCAGCACAAACTCAACACTGAGCTCTCTCAGCTTCAGGAGAGACTCAACACTGAGCTCTCTCAGCTTCAGGACAGACTCAACACTAAGCTCTCTCAGCTTCAGGACAGACTAAACACTCAGCTCTCTCAGCTTCAGGAGAGACTCAACACTAAGCTCTATCGGTTTCAGGGCACACTCAACACTGAGCTCTCTCAGCTTCAGGAGAGACTCAACACTGAGCTCTCTCAGCTTCAGGACACACTCAACACTGAGCTCTCTCAGCTTCAGGACAGACTCAACACTAAGCTCTCTCGGTTTCAGGACAGACTCAACACTAACCTTTCTCAGCTTCAGGACAGACTCAACACTAAGCTCTCTCAGCTTCAGGACAGACTCAACACTGAGCTCTCTCAGCTTCAGGACACACTCAACACTGAGCTCTCTCAGCTTCAGGACAGACTCAACACTGAGATCTCTCAGCTTCAGGACAGACTCAACACTAAGCTCTCTCAGCTTCAGGACAGACTCAACACTAAGCTCTCTCAGCTTCAGGACAGACTCAACACTAAGCTCTCTCAGCTTCAGGACAGACTCAACACTAAGCTCTCTCAGCTTCAGGACAGACTCAACACTGAGCTCTCTCAGCGTCAGGACACACTCAACACTGAGCTCTCTCACTTTAAGGACAGACTTAACTCTGAGATTTCTCAGCTTCAGAACAGACTGAACACGAAGTTCTCTCAGCTTCAGGACAGACTAAACACTCAGCTCTCTCAGCTTCAGGATAGGCTCCATACGAAGCTCTCTCAGCTTCAGGACAGACTCAACACTGAGCTCTTCAGCTTCAGGACAGACTCAACACTAAGCTCTCTCAGCTTCAGGCAGACTTGGCACTAAGCTCTCTCAGCTTCAGGACAGACTCAACACTGAGCTCCCTCAGCTTCAGGACAGACTCAACACTGAGCTCTTTCAGCTTCAGGACACACTCAACACTGAGATCTCTCAGCTTCAGGACAGACTAAACACTAAGCTCTCTCAGCTTCGGGGCACACTCAACACTAAGCTCTCTCAGCTTCAGGACAGACTCAACACTGAGCTCTCTCAGCTTCAGGACAGACTCAACACTAAGCTCTCTCAGTTTCAGGAGAGACTCAACACTAAACTCTCTCAGCTTCAGGAGAGACTCAACACCAAGCTCTCTCAGCTTCAGCACAGACTCAACACTAAGCTCTCTCAGCTTCAGGCTGACTTGGCACGAAGCTCTCTCAGCTTCAGGACAGACTCAACACTGAGCTCTCTCAGCATCAGGAGACACTCAACACTAAGCTTTCTCAGCTTCAGGACAGACTCAACACTGAGCTCTCTCAGCTTCAGGACAGACTCAACACTGAGCTCTCTCAGCTTCAGGACAGACTCAACACTAAGCTCTCTCAGCTTCAGGACAGACACAACACTAAGCTCTCTCAGCTTCAGGACAGAATCAACACTGAGCTCTCTCAGCTTCGGGACAGACTCAACACTGAGCTCTCTCAGCTTCAGGACAGACTCAACACTAAGCTCTCTCAGCCTCAGGACAGACTCAACACTAAGCTCTCTCAGCTTCAGGACACACTGAACACTGAGTTCTCTCAGTTTCAGGACAGACTCAACACTAAGCTCTCTCAGCTTCAGGACAGACTCAACACTAAACTCTCTCAGGTTCAGGACACATTCAATACTAAGCTCTCTTAGCTTCAGGACAGACTCAACATTAAGCTCTCTCAGCTTCAGGACAGACTCAACACTAAGCTTTCTCAGCTTCAGGACAGACTGAACACGAAGTTCTCTCAGCTTCAGGACAGACTAAACACTGAGCTCTCTCAGCTTCAGGACACACTCAACACTGAGCTCTCTCAGCTTCAGGACAGACTCAACACTGAGCTCTCTCAGCTTCAGGACACACTCAACACTGAGCTCTCTCAGCTTCAGGACACACTCAACACTGAGCTCTCTCAGCTTCAGGACAGTCTCAACACTAACCTCTCTCAGCTTCAGGAGAGACTCAATACGAAGCTCTCTCAGCTTCAGGCAAACTCGGCACTTAGCTCTCTCAGCTTCAGGACAGACTCAACACTAAGCTCTCTCAGCTTCAGGAGAGACTCAACACGAAGCTCTCTCAGCTTCAGGCAAACTCGGCACTTAGCTCTCTCAGCTTCAGGACAGACTCAACACTAAGCTCTCTCAGCTTCAGGCTGACTTGGCACTGAGATCTCTCAGCTTCAGGACAGACTCAACACTAAGCTCTCTCAGCTTCAGGACAGACTCAACACTAAGCTCTCTCAGCTGCAGGACAGACTCAACACTGAGCTCTCTCAGCTTCAGGACACACTCAACACTGAGCTCTCTCAGCTTCAGGACAGACTCAACACTGAGATCTCTCAGCTTCAGGACAGACTCAACACTAAGCTCTCTCAGCTTCAGGACAGACTCAACACTAAGCTCTCTCAGCTGCAGGACAGACTCAACACTAAGCTCTCTCAAGTCAGGACAGACTCAACACTGAGCTCTCTCAGCTTCAGGACACACTCAACACTGAGCTCTCTCAGCTTCAGGACAGACTCAACACTGAGATCTCTCAACTTCAGGACAGACTGAACACTAAGCTCTCTCAGCTTCAGGACAGACTCAACACTAAGCTCTCTCAGCTTCAGGACACACTCTCAACACTGAGCCCTCTCAGCTTCAGGAGACACTCAACACTGAGATCTCTCAGCTTCAGGAGAGACTCAACACTAAGCTCTCTCAGCTTCAGGAGAGACTAAACACTAAGCTCTCTCAGCTTCAGGACAGACTCAACACTAAGCTCTCTCAGCTTCAGGAGAGACTCAACACTGAGCTCGCTCAGCTTCAGGACAGACTCAAATCTGAGCACTCTCAGCTTCAGGACAGACTCAACACTGAGATCTCTCAGCTTCAGGACACACTCAACACTGAGCTCTCTCAGCTTCAGGACACACTCAACACTGAGCTCTCTCAGCTTCAGGACAGACTCAACACTGAGATCTCTCAGCTTCAGGACAGACTCAACACTAAGCTCTCTCAGCTTCAGGACAGACTCAACACTAAGCTCTCTCAGCTTCAGGACACACTCAACACTAAGCTCTCTCAGCTTCAGGAGACACTCAACACTGAGATCTCTCAGCTTCCGGAGAGACTCAACAATAAGCTCTCTCAGCTTCAGGAGAGACTAATCACTAAGCTCTCTCAGCTTCAGGACAGACTCAACACTAAGCTCTCTCAGCTTCAGGAGAGACTCAACACTGAGCTCTCACAGCTTCAGGACAGACTCAAATCTGAGCACTCTCAGCTTCAGAACACACTCAGCACTAAGCACTCTCAGCTTCAGGACAGACTCAACACTGAGATCTCTCAGCCTCAGGAGAGACTCAACACGAAGTTCTCTCCGCTTCAGGACAGACTCAACTCTAAGCTCTCTCAGCTTCAGGCAGACTTGGCACTAAGCTCTCTCAGCTTCAGGACCCACTCACCACTGAGCTGTCTCAGCTTCAGGAGAGACTCAATACGAAGCTCTCTCAGCTTCAGGCAAACTCGGCACTTAGCTCTCTCAGCTTCAGGACAGACTCAACACTAAGCTCTCTCAGCTTCAGGAGAGACTCAACACGAAGCTCTCTCAGCTTCAGGCAAACTCGGCACTTAGCTCTCTCAGCTTCAGGACAGACTCAACACTAAGCTCTCTCAGCTTCAGGCTGACTTGGCACTAAGCTCTCTCAGCTTCAGGACAGACTCAACACTAAGCTCTCTCAGCTTCAGGACAGACTCAACACTGAGATCTCTCAGCTTCAGGACAGACTCAACACTAAGCTCTCTCAGCTTCAGGACACACTCAACACTGAGCTCTCTCAGCTTCAGGACAGACTCAACACTGAGCTCTCTCAGCTTCAGGACAGACTCAACACTGAGCTCTCTCAGCTTCAGGACAGACTCAACACTGAGCTCTCTCAGCTTCAGGACAGACTCAACACTGAGCTCTCTCAGCTTCAGGACAGACTCAACACTAAGCTCTCTCAGCTTCAGGACAGACTAAACACTCAGCTCTCTCAGCTTCAGGAGAGACTCAACACTAAGCTCTATCGATTTCAGGGCACACTCAACACTGAGCTCTCTCAGCTTCAGGAGAGACTCAACACTGAGCTCTCTCAGCTTCAGGACACACTCAACACTGAGCTCTCTCAGCTTCAGGAGAGACTCAACACGAAGTTCTCTCAGCTTCAGGACAGACTAAACACTCAGCTCTCTCAGCTTCCGGATAGACTCCATACGAAGCTCTCTCAGCTTCAGGACAGACTCAACTCTAAGCTCTCTCAGCTTCAGGCAGACTTGGCACTAAGCTCTCTCAGCTTCAGGACCCACTCACCACTGAGCTGTCTCAGCTTCAGGACAGACTCAACACTAAGCTCTCTCAGCTTCAGGACAGACTCAACACTGAGCTCTCTCAGCTTCAGGACACACTCAACACTGAGCTCTCTCAGCTTCAGGACAGACTCAACACTGAGCTCTCTTAGCTTCAGGACACACTCAACACTGAGCTCTCTCAGCTTCAGGACAGACTCAACACTAACCTCTCTCAGCTTCAGGAGAGACTCAATATGAAGCTCTCTCAGCTTCAGGCAAACGCGGCACTTAGCTCTCTCAGCTTCAGGACAGACTCAACACGAAGCTCTCTCAGCTTCAGGCAAACTCGGCACTTAGCTCTCTCAGCTTCAGGACAGACTCAACACTAAGCTCTCTCAGCTTCAGGAGAGACTCAACACGAAGCTCTCTCAGCTTCAGGACAGGCTCAACACTAAGCTCTCTCAGCTTCAGGCAGACTCGGCACTAAGCTCTCTCAGCTTCAGGACAGACTCAACACTAAGCTCTCTCAGCTTCAGGACAGACTAAACACTCAGCTCTCTCAGCTTCAGGAGAGACTCAACACTAAGCTCTATCGGTTTCAGGGCACACTCAACACTGAGCTCTCTCAGCTTCAGGAGAGACTCAACACTGAGCTCTCTCAGCTTCAGGACACACTCAACACTGAGCTCTCTCAGCTTCAGGACAGACTCAACACTGAGCTCTCTCAGCTTCAGGACAGACTCAACACTAAGCTCTCTCGGTTTCAGGACAGACTCAACACTAACCTTTCTCAGCTTCAGGACAGACTCAACACTAAGCTCTCTCAGCTTCAGGACAGACTCAACACTGAGCTCTCTCAGCTTCAGGACACACTCAACACTGAGCTCTCTCAGCTTCAGGACAGACTCAACACTGAGATCTCTCAGCTTCAGGACAGACTCAACACTAAGCTCTCTCAGCTTCAGGACAGACTCAACACTAAGCTCTCTCAGCTTCAGGACAGACTCAACACTGAGCTCTCTCAGCGTCAGGACACACTCAACACTGAGCTCTCTCACTTTAAGGACAGACTTAACTCTGAGATTTCTCAGCTTCAGAACAGACTGAACACGAAGTTCTCTCAGCTTCAGGACAGACTAAACACTCAGCTCTCTCAGCTTCAGGATAGACTCCATACGAAGCTCTCTCAGCTTCAGGACAGACTCAACACTGAGCTCTTCAGCTTCAGGACAGACTCAACACTAAGCTCTCTCAGCTTCAGGCAGACTTGGCACTAAGCTCTCTCAGCTTCAGGACAGACTCAACACTGAGCTCTCTCAGCTTCAGGACAGACTCAACACTGCGCTCTCTCAGCTTAAGGATAGACTCAACACTGCGCTCTCTCAGCTTCAGTACACACTCAACACTGAGCTCTCTCAGCTTCAGGATAGACTCAACACTGCGCTCTCTCAGCTTCAGTACACACTCAACACTTACCTCTCTCAGCTTCAGGAGAGACTCAACACCAAGCTCTCTCAGCTTCAGCACAGACTCAACACTAAGCTCTCTCAGCTTCAGGCTGACTTGGCACGAAGCTCTCTCAGCTTCAGGACAGACTCAACACTGAGGTCTCTCAGCTTCAGGAGACACTGAACACTAAGCTTTCTCAGCTTCAGGACAGACTCAACACTGAGCTCTCTCAGCTTCAGGACAGACTCAACACTGAGCTCTCTCAGCTTCAGGACAGACTCAACCCTAAGCTCTCTCAGCTTCAGGACAGACACAACACTAAGCTCTCTCAGCTTCAGGACAGAATCAACACTGAGCTCTCTCAGCTTCGGGACAGACTCAACACTGAGCTCTCTCAGCTTCAGGACAGACTCAACACTAAGCTCTCTCAGCCTCAGGACAGACTCAACACTAAGCTCTCTCAGCTTCAGGACACACTGAACACTGAGTTCTCTCAGTTTCAGGACAGACTCAACACTAAGCTCTCTCAGCTTCAGGACAGACTCAACACTAAACTCTCTCAGGTTCAGAACACATTCAATACTAAGCTCTCTTAGCGTCAGGACAGACTCAACATTAAGCTCTCTCAGCTTCAGGACAGACTCAACACTAAGCTTTCTCAGCTTCAGGACAGACTGAACACGAAGTTCTCTCAGCTTCAGGACAGACTAAACACTCAGCTCTCTCAGCTTCAGGACAGACTCAACACTAAGCTCTCTCAGCTTCAGGACAGACTCAACACTAAGCTCTCTCAGCTGCAGGACAGACTCAACACTGAGCTCTCTCAGCTTCAGGACACACTCAACACTGAGCTCTCTCAGCTTCAGGACAGACTCAACACTGAGATCTCTCAGCTTCAGGACAGACTCAACACTAAGCTCTCTCAGCTTCAGGACAGACTCAACACTAAGCTCTCTCAGCTGCAGGACAGACTCAACACTAAGCTCTCTCAGCTTCAGGACAGACTCAACACTGAGCTCTCTCAGCTTCAGGACACACTCAACACTGAGCTCTCTCAGCTTCAGGACAGACTCAACACTGAGATCTCTCAACTTCAGGACAGACTGAACACTAAGCTCTCTCAGCTTCAGGACAGACTCAACACTAAGCTCTCTCAGCTTCAGGACACACTCAACACTGAGCCCTCTCAGCTTCAGGAGACACTCAACACTGAGATCTCTCAGCTTCAGGAGAGACTCAACACTAAGCTCTCTCAGCTTCAGGAGAGACTAAACACTAAGCTCTCTCAGCTTCAGGACAGACTCAACACTAAGCTCTCTCAGCTTCAGGAGAGACTCAACACTGAGCTCGCTCAGCTTCAGGACAGACTCAAATCTGAGCACTCTCAGCTTCAGGACAGACTCAACACTGAGATCTCTCAGCTTCAGGACACACTCAACACTGAGCTCTCTCAGCTTCAGGACACACTCAACACTGAGCTCTCTCAGCTTCAGGACAGACTCAACACTGAGATCTCTCAGCTTCAGGACAGACTCAACACTAAGCTCTCTCAGCTTCAGGACAGACTCAACACTAAGCTCTCTCAGCTTCAGGACACACTCAACACTAAGCTCTCTCAGCTTCAGGAGACACTCAACACTGAGATCTCTCAGCTTCCGGAGAGACTCAACAATAAGCTCTCTCAGCTTCAGGAGAGACTAATCACTAAGCTCTCTCAGCTTCAGGACAGACTCAACACTAAGCTCTCTCAGCTTCAGGAGAGACTCAACACTGAGCTCTCACAGCTTCAGGACAGACTCAAATCTGAGCACTCTCAGCTTCAGAACACACTCAGCACTAAGCACTCTCAGCTTCAGGACAGACTCAACACTGAGATCTCTCAGCTTCAGGAGAGACTCAACACGAAGTTCTCTCAGCTTCAGGACAGACTCAACTCTAAGCTCTCTCAGCTTCAGGCAGACTTGGCACTAAGCTCTCTCAGCTTCAGGACCCACTCACCACTGAGCTGTCTCAGCTTCAGGAGAGACTCAATACGAAGCTCTCTCAGCTTCAGGCAAACTCGGCACTTAGCTCTCTCAGCTTCAGGACAGACTCAACACTAAGCTCTCTCAGCTTCAGGAGAGACTCAACACGAAGCTCTCTCAGCTTCAGGCAAACTCGGCACTTAGCTCTCTCAGCTTCAGGACAGACTCAACACTAAGCTCTCTCAGCTTCAGGCTGACTTGGCACTAAGCTCTCTCAGCTTCAGGACAGACTCAACACTAAACTCTCAGCTTCAGGAGAAACTCAACACTAAGCTCTCTCAGCTTCAGGAGACACTCAACACTAAGCTTTCTCAGCTTCAGGACAGACTCAACACTAAGCTCTCTCAGCTTCAGGCAGACTCGGCACTAAGCTCTCTCAGCTTCAGGACAGACTCAACACTAAGCTCTCTCAGCTTCAGGACAGACTCAACACTGAGATCTCTCAGCTTCAGGACAGACTCAACACTAAGCTCTCTCAGCTTCAGGACACACTCAACACTGAGGTCTCTCAGCTTCAGGACAGACTCAACACTGAGCTCTCTCAGCTTCAGGACAGACTCAACACTGAGCTCTCTCAGCTTCAGGACAGACTCAACACTGAGCTCTCTCAGCTTCAGGACAGACTCAATACGAAGCTCTCTCAGCTGCAGGACAGAGTTGGCACTAAGCTCTCTCAGATTCAGGACAGACCCAACACTAAACTATCTCAGCTTCAGGACAGACTCAACACTAAGCTCTCTCAGCTTCAGCACAGACTCAACACTGAGCTCTCTCAGCTTCAGGAGAGACTCAACACTGAGCTCTCTCAGCTTCAGGACAGACTCAACACTAAGCTCTCTCAGCTTCAGGACAGACTAAACACTCAGCTCTCTCAGCTTCAGGAGAGACTCAACACTAAGCTCTATCGATTTCAGGGCACACTCAACACTGAGCTCTCTCAGCTTCAGGAGAGACTCAACACTGAGCTCTCTCAGCTTCAGGACACACTCAACACTGAGCTCTCTCAGCTTCAGGAGAGACTCAACACGAAGTTCTCTCAGCTTCAGGACAGACTAAACACTCAGCTCTCTCAGCTTCCGGATAGACTCCATACGAAGCTCTCTCAGCTTCAGGACAGACTCAACTCTAAGCTCTCTCAGCTTCAGGCAGACTTGGCACTAAGCTCTCTCAGCTTCAGGACCCACTCACCACTGAGCTGTCTCAGCTTCAGGACAGACTCAACACTAAGCTCTCTCAGCTTCAGGACAGACTCAATACTGAGCTCTCTCAGCTTCAGGACACACTCAACACTGAGCTCTCTCAGCTTCAGGACAGACTCAACACTGAGCTCTCTCAGCTTCAGGGCACACTCAACACTGAGCTCTCTCAGCTTCAGGACAGACTCAACACTAACCTCTCTCAGCTTCAGGAGAGACTCAATATGAAGCTCTCTCAGCTTCAGGCAAACTCGGCACTTAGCTCTCTCAGCTTCAGGACAGACTCAACACTAAGCTCTCTCAGCTTCAGGAGAGACTCAACACGAAGCTCTCTCAGCTTCAGGCAAACTCGGCACTTAGCTCTCTCAGCTTCAGGACAGACTCAACACTAAGCTCTCTCAGCTTCAGGAGAGACTCAACACGAAGCTCTCTCAGCTTCAGGAGAAACTCAACACTAAGCTCTCTCAGCTTCAGGAGACACTCAACACTAAGCTTTCTCAGCTTCAGGACAGGCTCAACACTAAGCTCTCTCAGCTTCAGGCAGACTCGGCACTAAGCTCTCTCAGCTTCAGGACAGACTCAACACTAAGCTCTCTCAGCTTCAGGACAGACTCAACACTGAGATCTCTCAGCTTCAGGACAGACTCAACACTAAGCTCTCTCAGCTTCAGGACACACTCAACACTGAGCTCTCTCAGCTTCAGGACAGACTCAACACTGAGCTCTCTCAGCTTCAGGACAGACTCAACACTGAGCTCTCTCAGCTTCAGGATAGACTCAACACTGAGCTCTCTCAGCTTCAGGACAGACTCAATACGAAGCTCTCTCAGCTGCAGGACAGAGTTGGCACTAAGCTCTCTCAGATTCAGGACAGACGCAACACTAAACTATCTCAGCTTCAGGACAGACTCAACACTAAGCTCTCTCAGCTTCAGCACAAACTCAACACTGAGCTCTCTCAGCTTCAGGAGAGACTCAACACTGAGCTCTCTCAGCTTCAGGACAGACTCAACACTAAGCTCTCTCAGCTTCAGGACAGACTAAACACTCAGCTCTCTCAGCTTCAGGAGAGACTCAACATTAAGCTCTATCGGTTTCAGGGCACACTCAACACTGAGCTCTCTCAGCTTCAGGAGAGACTCAACACTGAGCTCTCTCAGCTTCAGGACACACTCAACACTGAGCTCTCTCAGCTTCAGGACAGACTCAACACTGAGCTCTCTCAGCTTCAGGACAGACTCAACACTAAGCTCTCTCGGTTTCAGGACAGACTCAACACTAACCTTTCTCAGCTTCAGGACAGACTCAACACTAAGCTCTCTCAGCTTCAGGACAGACTCAACACTGAGCTCTCTCAGCTTCAGGACACACTCAACACTGAGCTCTCTCAGCTTCAGGACAGACTCAACACTGAGATCTCTCAGCTTCAGGACAGACTCAACACTAAGCTCTCTCAGCTTCAGGACAGACTGAACACGAAGTTCTCTTAGCTTCAGGACAGACTAAACACTCAGCTCTCTCAGCTTCAGGATACACTCCATACGAAGCTCTCTCAGCTTCAGGACAGACTCAAATCTGAGCACTCTCAGCTTCAGGACAGACTTAACACTGAGATCTCTCAGCTTCAGGACACACTCAACACTGAGCTCTCTCAGCTTCAGGACACACTCAACACTGAGCTCTCTCAGCTTCAGGACAGACTCAACACTGAGATCTGTCAGCTTCAGGACAGACTCAACACTAAGCTCTCTCAGCTTCAGGACAGACTCAACACTAAGCTCTCTCAGCTTCAGGACACACTCAACACTAAGCTCTCTCAGCTTCAGGAGACACTCAACACTGAGATCTCTCAGCTTCAGGAGAGACTCAACACTAAGCTCTCTCAGCTTCAGGAGAGACTAATCACTAAGCTCACTCAGCTTCAGGACAGACTCAACACTAAGCTCTCTCAGCTTCAGGAGGGACTCAACACTGAGCTCTCTCAGCTTCAGGACAGACTCAAATCTGAGCACTCTCAGCTTCAGAACACACTCAGCACTAAGCACTCTCAGCAGGACAGACTCAACACTGAGATCTCTCAGCTTCAGGAGAGACTCAACACGAAGTTCTCTCAGCTTCAGGACAGACTAAACACTCAGCTCTCTCAGCTTCAGGATAGACTCCATACGAAGCTCTCTCAGCTTCAGGACAGACTCAACTCTAAGCTCTCTCAGCTTCAGGCAGACTTGGCACTGAGCTCTCTCAGCTTCAGGACCCACTCACCACTGAGCTGTCTCAGCTTCAGGACAGACTCAACACTAAGCTCTCTCAGCTTCAGGACAGACTCAACACTGAGCTCTCTCAGCTTCAGGACACACTCAACACTGAGCTCTCTCAGCTTCAGGACAGACTCAACACTGAGCTCTCTCAGCTTCAGGACACACTCAACACGGAGCTCTCTCAGCTTCAGGGCACACTCAACACTGAGCTCTCTCAGCTTCAGGACAGACTCAACACTAACCTCTCTCAGCTTCAGGAGAGACTCAATACGAAGCTCTCTCAGCTTCAGGCAAACTCGGCACTTAGCTCTCTCAGCTTCAGGACAGACTCAACACTAAGCTCTCTCAGCTTCAGGAGAGACACAACACGAAGCTCTCTCAGCTTCAGGCAAAATCGGCACTTAGCTCTCTCAGCTTCAGGACAGACTCAACACTAAGCTCTCACAGCTTCAGGCTGACTTCGCACTGAGCTCTCTCAGCTTCAGGACAGACTCAACACTAAACTCTCAGCTTCAGGAGAAACTCAACACTAAGCTCTCTCAGCTTCAGGAGACACTCAACACTAAGCTTTCTCAGCTTCAGGACAGACTCAACACTAAGCTCTCTCAGCTTCAGGCAGACTCGGCACTAAGCTCTCTCAGCTTCAGGAGAGACTCAACACTAAGCTCTCTCAGCTTCAGGACAGACTCAACACTGAGATCTCTCAGCTTCAGGACAGACTCAACACTAAGCTCTCTCAGCTTCAGGACACACTCAACACTAACCTCTCTCAGCTTCAGGCCAGACTCAACACTAAGCTCTCTCAGCTTCAGGACAGACTCAACACTGAGCTCTCTTAGCTTCAGGACAGACTCAATACGAAGCTCTCTCAGCTGCAGGACAGAGTTGGCACTAAGCTCTCTCAGATTCAGGACAGACCCAACACTAAACTCTCTCAGCTTCAGGACAGACTCAACACTAAGCTCTCTCAGCTTCAGCACAGACTCAACACTGAGCTCTCTCCGCTTCAGGAGAGACTCAACACTGAGCTCTCTCAGCTTCAGGACAGACTCAACACTAAGCTCTCTCAGCTTCAGGACAGACTAAACACTCAGCTCTCTCAGCTTCAGGAGAGACTCCACACTAAGCGCTCTCGGTTTCAGGGCACACTCAACACTGAGCTCTCTCAGCTTCAGGAGAGACTCAACACTGAGCTCTCTCAGCTTCAGGACACACTCAACACTGAGCTCTCTCAGCTTCAGGACAGACTCAACACTGAGCTCTCTCAGCTTCAGGACAGACTCAACACTAAGCTCTCTCGGTTTCAGGACAGACTCAACACTAACCTCTCTCAGCTTCAGGACAGACTCAACACTAAGCTCTCTCAGCTTCAGGACAGACTCAACACTGAGCTCTCTCAGCTTCAGGACACACTCAACACTGAGATCTCTCAGCTTCAGGACAGACTCAACACGAAGCTCTCTCAGCTTCAAGACAGACTCAACACTGAGATCTCTCAGCTTCAGGACAGACTCAAAACTAAGCTCTCTCAGCTTCAGGACAGACTAAACACTAAGCTCTCTCAGCTTCACAACACACTCAGCACTAAGCTCTCTCAGCTTCAGGACAGACTCAACACTGAGCTCTCTCAGCTTCAGGACAGACTCAACACTAAGCTCTCTCAGCTTCAGGACAGACTCTTCACTAAGCTCTCTCAGCTTCAGGACAGACTCAAAACTGAGCTCTCTCAGCTTCAGGACAGACTCAACACTGAGCTCTCTCAGTTTCAGGACAGACTCAACACTAAGCTCTCTCAGCTTCAGGACAGACTCAAAACTGAGCTCTCTCAGTTTCAGGACAGACTCAACACTGAGCTCTCTCAGTTTCAGGCCAGTCTCAACACTAACCTCTCTCAGCTTCAGGACACAGTCAACACTAAGGTCTCTCAGCTTTAGTATAGACAACACTAAGATCTCTCAGCTTCAGGACACACTGAACGCTCAGTTCTCTCAGTTTCAGGACAGACTCAACACTCAGCTCTCTCAGCTTCAGGAGAGACTCAACACTGAGCTCTCTCAGCTTCAAGACAGACTAAACAATCAGCTATCTCAGCTTCAGGATAGACTCAATACGAATCTCTCTAAACTTCAGGACAGACTCAAATCTGAGCACTCTCAGCTTCAGAACACACTCAGCACTAAGCTGTCTCAGCTTCAGGACAGACTCAACACTGAGCTCTCTCAGCTTCAGGACAGACTCAACACTAAGCTTTCTCAGCTTCAGGACAGACTGAACACGAAGTTCTCTCAGCTTCAGGACAGACTAAACACTCAGCTCTCTCAGCTTCAGGATACACTCCATACGAAGCTCTCTCAGCTTCAGGACAGACTCAAATCTGAGCACTCTCAGCTTCAGGACAGACTTAACACTGAGATCTCTCAGCTTCAGGACACACTCAACACTGAGCTCTCTCAGCTTCAGGACACACTCAACACTGAGCTCTCTCAGCTTCAGGACAGACTCAACACTGAGATCTGTCAGCTTCAGGACAGACTCAACACTAAGCTCTCTCAGCTTCAGGACAGACTCAACACTAAGCTCTCTCAGCTTCAGGACACACTCAACACTAAGCTCTCTCAGCTTCAGGAGACACTCAACACTGAGATCTCTCAGCTTCAGGAGAGACTCAACACTAAGCTCTCTCAGCTTCAGGAGAGACTAATCACTAAGCTCACTCAGCTTCAGGACAGACTCAACACTAAGCTCTCTCAGCTTCAGGAGAGACTCAACACTGAGCTCTCTCAGCTTCAGGACAGACTCAAATCTGAGCACTCTCAGCTTCAGAACACACTCAGCACTAAGCACTCTCAGCAGGACAGACTCAACACTGAGATCTCTCAGCTTCAGGAGAGACTCAACACGAAGTTCTCTCAGCTTCAGGACAGACTAAACACTCAGCTCTCTCAGCTTCAGGATAGACTCCATACGAAGCTCTCTCAGCTTCAGGACAGACTCAACTCTAAGCTCTCTCAGCTTCAGGCAGACTTGGCACTGAGCTCTCTCAGCTTCAGGACCCACTCACCACTGAGCTGTCTCAGCTTCAGGACAGACTCAACACTAAGCTCTCTCAGCTTCAGGACAGACTCAACACTGAGCTCTCTCAGCTTCAGGACACACTCAACACTGAGCTCTCTCAGCTTCAGGACAGACTCAACACTGAGCTCTCTCAGCTTCAGGACACACTCAACACGGAGCTCTCTCAGCTTCAGGGCACACTCAACACTGAGCTCTCTCAGCTTCAGGACAGACTCAACACTAACCTCTCTCAGCTTCAGGAGAGACTCAATACGAAGGTCTCTCAGCTTCAGGCAAACTCGGCACTTAGCTCTCTCAGCTTCAGGACAGTCTCAACACTAAGCTCTCTCAGCTTCAGGAGAGACACAACACGAAGCTCTCTCAGCTTCAGGCAAAATCGGCACTTAGCTCTCTCAGCTTCAGGACAGACTCAACACTAAGCTCTCTCAGCTTCAGGCTGACTTCGCACTGAGCTCTCTCAGCTTCAGGACAGACTCAACACTAAACTCTCAGCTTCAGGAGAAACTCAACACTAAGCTCTCTCAGCTTCAGGAGACACTCAACACTAAGCTTTCTCAGCTTCAGGACAGACTCAACACTAAGCTCTCTCAGCTTCAGGCAGACTCGGCACTAAGCTCTCTCAGCTTCAGGAGAGACTCAACACTAAGCTCTCTCAGCTTCAGGACAGACTCAACACTGAGATCTCTCAGCTTCAGGACAGACTCAACACTGAGCTCTCTCAGCTTCAGGACAGACTCAACACTAAGCTCTCTCAGCTTCAGGACAGACTAAACACTCAGCTCTCTCAGCTTCAGGAGAGACTCCACACTAAGCGCTCTCGGTTTCAGGGCACACTCAACACTGAGCTCTCTCAGCTTCAGGAGAGACTCAACACTGAGCTCTCTCAGCTTCAGGACACACTCAACACTGAGCTCTCTCAGCTTCAGGACAGACTCAACACTGAGCTCTCTCAGCTTCAGGACAGACTCAACACTAAGCTCTCTCGGTTTCAGGACAGACTCAACACTAACCTCTCTCAGCTTCAGGACAGACTCAACACTAAGCTCTCTCAGCTTCAGGACAGACTCAACACTGAGCTCTCTCAGCTTCAGGACACACTCAACACTGAGATCTCTCAGCTTCAGGACAGACTCAACACTAAGCTCTCTCAGCTTCAGGACAGACTCAACAGTGAGATCTCTCAGCTTCAGGACAGACTCAACACTAAGCTCTCTCAGCTTCAGGACAGACTAAACACTAAGCTCTCTCAGCTTCAGAACACACTCAGCACTAAGCTCTCTCAGCTTCAGGACAGACTCAACACTGAGCTCTCTCAGCTTCAGGACAGACTCAACACTAAGCTCTCTCAGCTTCAGGACAGACTCTTCACTAAGCTCTCTCAGCTTCAGGACAGACTCAAAACTGAGCTCTCTCAGCTTCAGGACAGACTCAACACTGAGCTCTCTCAGTTTCAGGACAGACTCAACACTAAGCTCTCTCAGCTTCAGGACAGACTCAAAACTGAGCTCTCTCAGCTTCAGGACAGACTCAACACTGAGCTCTCTCAGTTTCAGGCCAGTCTCAACACTAACCTCTCTCAGCTTCAGGACACAGTCAACACTAAGGTCTCTCAGCTTTAGTATAGACAATACTAAGATCTCTCAGCTTCAGGAGAGACTCAACACTAAGCTGTCTCAGCTTCAGGACACACTGAACGCTCAGTTCTCTCAGTTTCAGGACAGACTCAACACTCAGCTCTCTCAGCTTCAGGAGAGACTCAACACTGAGCTCTCTCAGCTTCAAGACAGACTAAACAATCAGCTATCTCAGCTTCAGGATAGACTCAATACGAATCTCTCTCAGCTTCAGGACAGACTCAAATCTGAGCACTCTCAGCTTCAGAACACACTCAGCACTAAGCTCTCTCAGCTTCAGGACAGACTCAACACTGAGCTCTCTCAGCTTCAGGAGAGACTCAACACTGAGCTCTCTCAGCTTCAGGACAGACTCAACACTGAGCTCTCTCAGCTTCAGGAGAGACTCAACACTGAGCTCTCTCAGCTTCAGCACAGACTCAACACTAAGCTCTCTCAGCTTCAGGACAGACTCAAATCTGAGCTCTCTCAGCTTCAGAACACACTCAACACTCAGCTCTCTCAGCTTCAGGACAGACTCAAATCTGAGCTCTCTCAGCTTCAGGACAGACTCAACACTGAGCTCTCTCAGCTTCAGGACAGACTCAACACTGAGCTCTCTCAGCTTCAGGACAGACTCAGCACTAAGCTCTCTCAGCTTCAGGACAGACTCAACACTGAGATCTCTCAGCTTCAGGCCAGTCTCAACACTAACCTCTATCAGCTTCAGGACACACTGAATGCTCAGTTCTCTCAGTTTCAGGACAGACTCAACACTCAGCTCTCTCAGCTTCAGGATAGACTCAACACTGAGCTCTCTCAGCTTCAGGACAGACTAATCAATCAGCTCTCTCAGCTTCAGGATAGACTGAACACTAAGCTCTCTCCGCTTCAGGACAGACTCAACACTGAGCACTCTCAGCTTCAGGACAGACTCAACACTGAGCTCTCTCAGCTTCAGGACAGACTCAGCACTAAACTCTCTCAGCTTCAGGGCAGACTCAACACTGAGATCTCTCAGCTTCAGGCCAGTCTCAACACTAACCTCTCTCATCTTCAGGACACACTGAACGCTCAGTTCTCTCAGTTTTAGGACAGACTCAACACTCAGCTCTCTCAGCTTCAGGAGAGACTCAACACTAAGCTGTCTCAGCTTCAGGACACACTGAACGCTCAGTTCTCTCAGTTTCAGGACAGACTCAACACTCAGCTCTCTCAGCTTCAGGACAGACTCAACACTAAGCTCTCTCAGCTTCAGGACAGACTCAACACTAAACTCTCTCAGCTTCAGGACACACTCAACACTAAGCTCTCTCAGCTTCAGGACACACTCAACACTAAAGCTTTCTCAGCTTCAGGACAGACTCAACACTCAGCTCTCTCAGCTTCAGGACAGACTCAACACTGAGCTCTCTCAGCTTCAGGACAAACTAAACACTCAGCTCTCTCAGCTTAAGGATAGACTCCATACGACGCTCTCTCAACCTCAGGACAGACTCAACACTAAGCTCTCTCAGCTTCAGGACAGACTCTTCACTAAGCTCCTCAGCTTCAGGACAAACTCAACACTGAGCTCTCTCAGCTTCAGGACAGACTCAACACTGAGCTCTCTCAGTTTCAGGACAGACTCAACACTAACCTCTCTCAGCTTCAGGACACAGTCAACACTAAGGTCTCTCAGCTTAGGTATAGACAACACTAAGATCTCTCAGCTTCAGGAGAGACTCAACACTAAGCTGTCTCAGCTTCAGGACACACTGAACGCTCAGTTCTCTCAGTTTCAGGACAGACTCAACACTCAGCTCTCTCAGCTTCAGGAGAGACACAACACTGAGCTCTCTCAGCTTCAAGACAGACTAAACAATCAGCTATCTCAGCTTCAGGATAGACTCAATACGAATCTCTCTCAGCTTCAGGACAGACTCAAATCTGAGCACTCTCAGCTTCAGAACACACTCAGCACTAAGCTCTCTCAGCTTCAGGACAGACTCAACACTGAGCTCTCTCAGCTTCAGGACAGACTCAACACTAACCTCTCTCAGCTTCAGGACAGACTCTTCACTAAGCTCTCTCAGCTTCAGGACAGACTCAAAACTGAGCTCTCTCAGCTTCAGGACAGACTCAACACTGAGCTCTCTCAGTTTCAGGCCAGTCTCAACACTAACCTCTCTCAGCTTCAGGACACAGTCAACACTAAGGTCTCTCAGCTTTAGTATAGACAACACTAAGATCTCTCAGCTTCAGGACACACTGAACGCTCAGTTCTCTCAGTTTCAGGACAGACTCAACACTCAGCTCTCTCAGCTTCAGGAGAGACTCAACACTGAGCTCTCTCAGCTTCAAGACAGACTAAACAATCAGCTATCTCAGCTTCAGGATAGACTCAATACGAATCTCTCTAAGCTTCAGGACAGACTCAAATCTGAGCACTCTCAGCTTCAGAACACACTCAGCACTAAGCTGTCTCAGCTTCAGGACAGACTCAACACTGAGCTCTCTCAGCTTCAGGACAGACTCAACACTAAGCTTTCTCAGCTTCAGGACAGACTGAACACGAAGTTCTCTCAGCTTCAGGACAGACTAAACACTCAGCTCTCTCAGCTTCAGGATACACTCCATACGAAGCTCTCTCAGCTTCAGGACAGACTCAAATCTGAGCACTCTCAGCTTCAGGACAGACTTAACACTGAGATCTCTCAGCTTCAGGACACACTCAACACTGAGCTCTCTCAGCTTCAGGACACACTCAACACTGAGCTCTCTCAGCTTCAGGACAGACTCAACACTGAGATCTGTCAGCTTCAGGACAGACTCAACACTAAGCTCTCTCAGCTTCAGGACAGACTCAACACTAAGCTCTCTCAGCTTCAGGACACACTCAACACTAAGCTCTCTCAGCTTCAGGAGACACTCAACACTGAGATCTCTCAGCTTCAGGAGAGACTCAACACTAAGCTCTCTCAGCTTCAGGAGAGACTAATCACTAAGCTCACTCAGCTTCAGGACAGACTCAACACTAAGCTCTCTCAGCTTCAGGAGAGACTCAACACTGAGCTCTCTCAGCTTCAGGACAGACTCAAATCTGAGCACTCTCAGCTTCAGAACACACTCAGCACTAAGCACTCTCAGCAGGACAGACTCAACACTGAGATCTCTCAGCTTCAGGAGAGACTCAACACGAAGTTCTCTCAGCTTCAGGACAGACTAAACACTCAGCTCTCTCAGCTTCAGGATAGACTCCATACGAAGCTCTCTCAGCTTCAGGACAGACTCAACTCTAAGCTCTCTCAGCTTCAGGCAGACTTGGCACTGAGCTCTCTCAGCTTCAGGACCCACTCACCACTGAGCTGTCTCAGCTTCAGGACAGACTCAACACTAAGCTCTCTCAGCTTCAGGACAGACTCAACACTGAGCTCTCTCAGCTTCAGGACACACTCAACACTGAGCTCTCTCAGCTTCAGGACAGACTCAACACTGAGCTCTCTCAGCTTCAGGACACACTCAACACGGAGCTCTCTCAGCTTCAGGGCACACTCAACACTGAGCTCTCTCAGCTTCAGGACAGACTCAACACTAACCTCTCTCAGCTTCAGGAGAGACTCAATACGAAGGTCTCTCAGCTTCAGGCAAACTCGGCACTTAGCTCTCTCAGCTTCAGGACAGTCTCAACACTAAGCTCTCTCAGCTTCAGGAGAGACACAACACGAAGCTCTCTCAGCTTCAGGCAAAATCGGCACTTAGCTCTCTCAGCTTCAGGACAGACTCAACACTAAGCTCTCTCAGCTTCAGGCTGACTTCGCACTGAGCTCTCTCAGCTTCAGGACAGACTCAACACTAAACTCTCAGCTTCAGGAGAAACTCAACACTAAGCTCTCTCAGCTTCAGGAGACACTCAACACTAAGCTTTCTCAGCTTCAGGACAGACTCAACACTAAGCTCTCTCAGCTTCAGGCAGACTCGGCACTAAGCTCTCTCAGCTTCAGGAGAGACTCAACACTAAGCTCTCTCAGCTTCAGGACAGACTCAACACTGAGATCTCTCAGCTTCAGGACAGACTCAACACTGAGCTCTCTCAGCTTCAGGACAGACTCAACACTAAGCTCTCTCAGCTTCAGGACAGACTAAACACTCAGCTCTCTCAGCTTCAGGAGAGACTCCACACTAAGCGCTCTCGGTTTCAGGGCACACTCAACACTGAGCTCTCTCAGCTTCAGGAGAGACTCAACACTGAGCTCTCTCAGCTTCAGGACACACTCAACACTGAGCTCTCTCAGCTTCAGGACAGACTCAACACTGAGCTCTCTCAGCTTCAGGACAGACTCAACACTAAGCTCTCTCGGTTTCAGGACAGACTCAACACTAACCTCTCTCAGCTTCAGGACAGACTCAACACTAAGCTCTCTCAGCTTCAGGACAGACTCAACACTGAGCTCTCTCAGCTTCAGGACACACTCAACACTGAGATCTCTCAGCTTCAGGACAGACTCAACACTAAGCTCTCTCAGCTTCAGGACAGACTCAACAGTGAGATCTCTCAGCTTCAGGACAGACTCAACACTAAGCTCTCTCAGCTTCAGGACAGACTAAACACTAAGCTCTCTCAGCTTCAGAACACACTCAGCACTAAGCTCTCTCAGCTTCAGGACAGACTCAACACTGAGCTCTCTCAGCTTCAGGACAGACTCAACACTAAGCTCTCTCAGCTTCAGGACAGACTCTTCACTAAGCTCTCTCAGCTTCAGGACAGACTCAAAACTGAGCTCTCTCAGCTTCAGGACAGACTCAACACTGAGCTCTCTCAGTTTCAGGACAGACTCAACACTAAGCTCTCTCAGCTTCAGGACAGACTCAAAACTGAGCTCTCTCAGCTTCAGGACAGACTCAACACTGAGCTCTCTCAGTTTCAGGCCAGTCTCAACACTAACCTCTCTCAGCTTCAGGACACAGTCAACACTAAGGTCTCTCAGCTTTAGTATAGACAATACTAAGATCTCTCAGCTTCAGGAGAGACTCAACACTAAGCTGTCTCAGCTTCAGGACACACTGAACGCTCAGTTCTCTCAGTTTCAGGACAGACTCAACACTCAGCTCTCTCAGCTTCAGGAGAGACTCAACACTGAGCTCTCTCAGCTTCAAGACAGACTAAACAATCAGCTATCTCAGCTTCAGGATAGACTCAATACGAATCTCTCTCAGCTTCAGGACAGACTCAAATCTGAGCACTCTCAGCTTCAGAACACACTCAGCACTAAGCTCTCTCAGCTTCAGGACAGACTCAACACTGAGCTCTCTCAGCTTCAGGAGAGACTCAACACTGAGCTCTCTCAGCTTCAGGACAGACTCAACACTGAGCTCTCTCAGCTTCAGGAGAGACTCAACACTGAGCTCTCTCAGCTTCAGCACAGACTCAACACTAAGCTCTCTCAGCTTCAGGACAGACTCAAATCTGAGCTCTCTCAGCTTCAGAACACACTCAACACTCAGCTCTCTCAGCTTCAGGACAGACTCAAATCTGAGCTCTCTCAGCTTCAGGACAGACTCAACACTGAGCTCTCTCAGCTTCAGGACAGACTCAACACTGAGCTCTCTCAGCTTCAGGACAGACTCAGCACTAAGCTCTCTCAGCTTCAGGACAGACTCAACACTGAGATCTCTCAGCTTCAGGCCAGTCTCAACACTAACCTCTCTCAGCTTCAGGACACACTGAATGCTCAGTTCTCTCAGTTTCAGGACAGACTCAACACTCAGCTCTCTCAGCTTCAGGATAGACTCAACACTGAGCTCTCTCAGCTTCAGGACAGACTAATCAATCAGCTCTCTCAGCTTCAGGATAGACTGAACACTAAGCTCTCTCCGCTTCAGGACAGACTCAACACTGAGCACTCTCAGCTTCAGGACAGACTCAACACTGAGCTCTCTCAGCTTCAGGACAGACTCAGCACTAAACTCTCTCAGCTTCAGGGCAGACTCAACACTGAGATCTCTCAGCTTCAGGCCAGTCTCAACACTAACCTCTCTCATCTTCAGGACACACTGAACGCTCAGTTCTCTCAGTTTTAGGACAGACTCAACACTCAGCTCTCTCAGCTTCAGGAGAGACTCAACACTAAGCTGTCTCAGCTTCAGGACACACTGAACGCTCAGTTCTCTCAGTTTCAGGACAGACTCAACACTCAGCTCTCTCAGCTTCAGGACAGACTCAACACTAAGCTCTCTCAGCTTCAGGACAGACTCAACACTAAACTCTCTCAGCTTCAGGACACACTCAACACTAAGCTCTCTCAGCTTCAGGACACACTCAACACTAAAGCTTTCTCAGCTTCAGGACAGACTCAACACTCAGCTCTCTCAGCTTCAGGACAGACTCAACACTGAGCTCTCTCAGCTTCAGGACAAACTAAACACTCAGCTCTCTCAGCTTAAGGATAGACTCCATACGACGCTCTCTCAACCTCAGGACAGACTCAACACTAAGCTCTCTCAGCTTCAGGACAGACTCTTCACTAAGCTCCTCAGCTTCAGGACAAACTCAACACTGAGCTCTCTCAGCTTCAGGACAGACTCAACACTGAGCTCTCTCAGTTTCAGGACAGACTCAACACTAACCTCTCTCAGCTTCAGGACACAGTCAACACTAAGGTCTCTCAGCTTAGGTATAGACAACACTAAGATCTCTCAGCTTCAGGAGAGACTCAACACTAAGCTGTCTCAGCTTCAGGACACACTGAACGCTCAGTTCTCTCAGTTTCAGGACAGACTCAACACTCAGCTCTCTCAGCTTCAGGAGAGACACAACACTGAGCTCTCTCAGCTTCAAGACAGACTAAACAATCAGCTATCTCAGCTTCAGGATAGACTCAATACGAATCTCTCTCAGCTTCAGGACAGACTCAAATCTGAGCACTCTCAGCTTCAGAACACACTCAGCACTAAGCTCTCTCAGCTTCAGGACAGACTCAACACTGAGCTCTCTCAGCTTCAGGACAGACTCAACACTAACCTCTCTCAGCTTCAGGACAGACTCTTCACTAAGCTCTCTCAGCTTCAGGACAGACTCAAAACTGAGCTCTCTCAGCTTCAGGACAGACTCAACACTGAGCTCTCTCAGTTTCAGGCCAGTCTCAACACTAACCTCTCTCAGCTTCAGGACACAGTCAACACTAAGGTCTCTCAGCTTTAGTATAGACAACACTAAGATCTCTCAGCTTCAGGAGAGACTCAACACTAAGCTGTCTCAGCTTCAGGACACACTGAACGCTCAGTTCTCTCAGTTTCAGGACAGACTCAACACTCAGCTCTCTCAGCTTCAGGAGAGACTCAACACTGAGCTCTCTCAGCTTCAAGACAGACTAAACAATCAGCTATCTCAGCTTCAGGATAGACTCAATACGAATCTCTCTCAGCTTCAGGACAGACTCAAATCTGAGCACTCTCAGCTTCAGAACACACTCAGCACTAAGCTCTCTCAGCTTCAGGACAGACTCAACACTGAGCTCTCTCAGCTTCAGGAGAGACTCAACACTGAGCTCTCTCAGCTTCAGGACAGACTCAACACTAAGCTCTCTCAGCTTCAGGACAGACTAAACAACAGCTCTCTCAGTTTCAGGATAGACTCAATACGAATCTCTCTCAGCTTCAGCACAGACTCAACACTAAGCTCTCTCAGCTTCAGGACAGACTCAAATCTGAGCTCTCTCAGCTTCAGAACACACTCAACACTCAGCTCTCTCAGCTTCAGGACAGACTCAAATCTCAGCTCTCTCAGCTTCAGGACAGACTCAACACTGAGCTCTCTCAGCTTCAGGACAGACTCAACACTGAGCTCTCTCAGCTTAAGGACAGACTCAGCACTAAGCTCTCTCAGCTTCAGGACAGACTCAACACTGAGATCTCTCAGCTTCAGGCCAGTCTCAACACTAACCTCTCTCAGCTTCAGGACACACTGAATGCTCAGTTCTCTCAGTTTCAGGACAGACTCAACACTCAGCTCTCTCAGCTTCAGGATAGACTCAACACTGAGCTCTCTCAGCTTCAGGACAGACTAAACAATCAGCTCTCTCAGCTTCAGGATAGACTGAACACTAAGCTCTCTCCGCTTCAGGACAGACTCAACACTGAGCACTCTCAGCTTCAGGACAGACTCAACACTGAGCTCTCTCAGCTTCAGGACAGACTCAACACTGAGCTCTCTCAGCTTCAGGACAGACTCAACACTGAGCTCTCTCAGCTTCAGGGCACACTCAACACTAAGCTCTCTCAGCTTCAGGACAGACTCAACACTGAGCTCTCTCAGCTTCAGGACAGACTCAGCACTAAACTCTCTCAGCTTCAGGACAGACTCAGCACTGAGATCTCTCAGCTTCAGGCCAGTCTCAACACTAACCTCTCTCATCTTCAGGACACACTGAACGCTCAGTTCTCTCAGTTTCAGGACAGACTCAACACTCAGCTCTCTGAGCTTCAGGAGAGACTCAATACTAAGCTGTCTCAGCTTCAGGACACACTGAACGCTCAGTTCTCTCAGTTTCAGGACAGACTCAACACTCAGCTCTCTCAGCTTCAGGACAGACTCAACACTAAGCTCTCTCAGCTTCAGGACAGACTCAACACTAAGCTCTCTCAGCTTCAGGACACACTCAACACTAAGCTCTCTCAGCTTCAGGACACACTCAACACTAAAGCTTTCTCAGCTTCAGGACAGACTCAACACTCAGCTCTCTCAGCTTCAGGACAGACTCAACACTGAGCTCTCTCAGCTTCAGGACAGACTAAACACTCAGCTCTCTCAGCTTAAGGATAGACTCCATACGACGCTCTCTCAACCTCAGGACGGACTCAACACTAAGCTCTCTCAGCTTCAGGACAGACTCTTCAGTAAGCTCTCTCAGCTTCAGGACAGACTCAACACTGAGCTCTCTCAGCTTCAGGACAGACTCAACACTGAGCTCTCTCAGTTTCAGGACAGACTCAACACTAAGCTCTCTCAGCTTCAGGACAGACTCAACACTGAGATCTCTCAGCTTCAGGCCAGTCTCAACACTAACCTCTCTCAGCTTCAGGACACAGTCAACACTAAGGTCTCTCAGCTTCAGTACAGACAACACTAAGATCTCTCAGCTTCAGGAGAGACTCAACACTAAGCTGTCTCAGCTTCAGGACACACTGAACGCTCAGTTCTCTCAGTTTCAGGACAGACTCAACACTCAGCTCTCTCAGCTTCAGGAGAGACTCAACACTGAGCTCTCTCAGCTTCAAGACAGACTAAACAATCAGCTATCTCAGCTTCAGAACACACTCAACACTCAGCTCTCTCAGCTTCAGGACAGACTCAAATCTGAGCTCTCTCAGCTTCAGGACAGACTCAACACTGAGCTCTCTCAGGTTCAGGATAGACTGAACACTAAGCTCTCTCCGCTTCAGGACAGACTCAACACTGAGCACTCTCAGCTTCAGGACAGACTCAACACTGAGCTCTCTCAGCTTCAGGACAGACTCAACACTGAGCTCTCTCAGCTTCAGGACAGACTCAACACTGAGCTCTCTCAGCTTCAGGGCACACTCAACACTAAGCTCTCTCAGCTTCAGGACAGACTCAACACTGAGCTCTCTCAGCTTCAGGACAGACTCAGCACTAAACTCTCTCAGTTTCAGGACAGACTCAACACTGAGCTCTCTCAGCTTCAGGAGAGAATCAACATGAAGTTCTCTCAGCTTCAGGACAGACTAAACACTCAGCTCTCTCAGCTTCCGGATAGACTCCATACGAAGCTCTCTCAGCTCCAGGACAGACTCAACTCTAAGCTCTCTCAGCTTCAGGCAGACTTGGCACTAAGCTCTCTCAGCTTCAGGACCCACTCACCACTGAGATGTCTCAGCTTCAGGACAGACTCAACACTAAGTTCTCTCAGTTTCAGGACAGACTCAACACTCAGCTCTCTCAGCTTCAGGAGAGACTCAACACTGAGCTCTCTCAGCTTCAAGACAGACTAAACAATCAGCTATCTCAGCTTCAGAA
>NW_027276016.1:0-46238 GCF_030028105.1 Mobula birostris | reverse complement strand
GTAGACAGATGGGGAGGATGGCACTGGTTTTATGTAGATAGATGAGTAGGATGGCACTGGTTTTATGTAGGTAGATGGGTGGGACGGCACTGGTTTTATGTAGATAGATGGGTAGGTCGGCACTGGTTTATGTAGATAGATGAGGAGGATGGCACTGGTTTTATGTACTTAGATGGGTAGGAGGGCACTGGTTCTATTTAGAGAGATGGGGTGGAATGCACTGGTTTTATGTTGATGGATCAGTAGGACGGCACTGGTTTTATGTAGATAGATGAGTAGGATGGCACTGGTTTTATGTAGAGAGATGTGGAGGACGGCACTGGATTCATGTAGAGAGATGGAGAGAATGGGCACTGGTTTTATGTAGGTAGATGGGGTGGGCTGCACTGGTTTTATGTAGATAGATGGGGAGGACAACACTGGTTTTATGTTGATGGATCAGTAGCACGGCACTGGTTTTTTGTAGATAGATGGGGAGGACAACACTGGTTTTATGTTGATGGATCAGTAGCACGGCACTGGTTTTTTGTAGATAGATGGGTAGGACGGCAATGGTCTTATGCAGATAGATGAGGAAGATGGCACTGGTTTTATGTAGAGAGATAGAGAGGACGGCACTGGTATTATGTAGTTAGATGGGTAGGGTGGCACTGGTTTTATGTAGAGAGATGCAGAGGACAGGACTGGTTTTATGTAGATAGATGGGGAGGACGGCACTGGTTTTATGTAGATAGATGGGTAGGATGGCACTGGTTTTATTTAGATAGATGGGGAGGACGGCACTGGTTTTATGTAGATAGATGAGTAGGATGGCACTGATTTTATGTAGATAGATGGGGAGCACGGCACGGGTTTTATGTAGTTAGATGGGGAGGACGGCACTGGTATTATGTAGAGAGATGGAAAGGATGGCACTAGTTTTATATAGATAGATGGGGAGGACGGCACTGGTTTTATGTACTTAGTTGGGGCGGACGGCACAGGTTTTATGTAGTTAGATGGGTAGGATGGCACTGGTTTTATGTGGACGGGTGGGTAGGACGGCACTGGTTTTATGTAGATAGATGAGTAGGATTGCACTGGTTTTATGTAGGGAGATGTGGAGGACGGCACTGGATCCATGTAGAGAGATGGAGAGAATGGGCACTGGTTTTATGTAGATAGATGGGGAGGACGACACTGGTTTTATGTTGATGGATCAGTAGCACGGCACTGGTTTTATGTAGATAGATGTGGAGGACGGCACTGGATTCATGTAGAGAGATGGAAAGGATGGCACTAGTTTTATATAGATAGATGGGGAGGACGGCACTGGTTTTCTGTAGATAGATGGGGAGGACGACACTGGTTTCATGTTGATGGATCAGTAGCATGGCACTGGTTTTATGTAGATAGATGGGTAGGACGGCAATGGTCTTATGCAGATAGATGAGGAAGATGGCACTGGTTTTATGTAGAGAGATGGAGAGGACGGCACTGGTATTATGTAGTTAGATGGGGAGGTTGGCACTGGTTTTATCTAGTTCGTTGGGTACGACGGCACTGGTTTTATCTAGATTGATGGGGAGGACGACACTGTTTTTATGCAGACAGATGGGGAGGACGGTATTGGTTTTATGAGAGAGCTGGAGAGTATGGGACTGGTTTTATTTAGATAGATGGGGAGGACTGCACTGGTTTTATGTAGATAGATGGGGAGGATGGCACTGGTTTTATGTAGATAGATGAGTAGGATGGCAATGATTTTATGTAGATAGATGGGGAGGACGGCACTGGTTTTATGTAGTTAGATGGGGAGGTCAGCACTGGTATTATGTAGAGAGATGGAAAGGATGGCACTAGTTTCATATAGATAGATGGGGAGGACGGCACTGGTTTTATTTAGAGAGATGGGGAGGATGGCACTGGTTTTATGTAGAGAGATTGAGAACACTGCACTGGTTTTACGTAGATAGATGGGGAGGACGGTACTGGTTTTATGAGAGAGATGGAGAGTACGGCACTGGTATTATGTATATAGATGGGTATGGTGGCACTGGTTTTATGTAGAGAGATGCAGAGGACAGGACTGGTTTTATGTGGATACATGGGGAGGATGGCACTGATTTTATATAGATAGATGGGTGGACGACACTGGTTTTATGTAGATGGATGGGTAGGAGGGCACTGGTTTTATGTAGAGAGATGGGGAGGATGGCACTGGTTTTATGTAGATAGATGCGTAGGATGGCACTGATTTTATGTAGATAGATGGGGTGGACGACACTGGTTTTATGTAGATGGATGGGTAGGACGGCACTGGTTTTATGTAGAGAGATAGAGAGGACGGCACTGGTTTTATATAGAGAGATGGGGTGTATGGCACTGGTGTTATGTAGATAGATGAGTAGGATGGCACTGATTTTATGTAGATAGATGGGGTGGACGACACTGGTTTTATGTAGAGAGATTGAGAACACGGCACTGGTTTTACTTAGATAGATGGGTAGGACGGCACTGGTTTTGTGTAGATAGATGGGGAGGATGGCACTGGTTTTATGTAGATAGATGAGTAGGATGGCACTGATTTTATGTAGATAGATGGGTGGACGACACTGGTTTTATGCAGACAGATGGGGAGGACGGTACTGGTTTTATGAGAGAGATGGAGAGTACGGCATTGGTATTATGTATATAGATGGGTAGGGTGGCACTGGTTTTATGTAGAGAGATGCAGAGTACAGGACTGGTTTTATGTAGATAGATGGGGAGGATGGCACTGGTTTTATGTAGATAGATGAGTAGGATGGCACTGATTTTATGTAGATAGATGGGTAGGACGGCACTGGTTTTATGTAGATAGATGGGGAGGATGGCACTGGTTTTATGTAGATAGATGAGTAGGATGACACTGATTTTATGTAGATAGATGGGTGGACGACACTGGTTTTATGTAGATAGATGGGTAGGACGGCACTGGTTTTATGTAGAGAGATAGAGAGGACGGCTCTGGTTTTATATACAGAGATGTGGTGGATGGCACTGGTTTTATGTAGATAGATGAGTAGGATGGCACTGATTTTATGTAGATAGATGGGGTGGACGACACTGGTTTTATGTAGATAGATGGGTAGGAAGGCACTGATTTTATGTAGAGAGATGGGGAGGACGACACTGCTTTTATGCAGACAGATGGGGAGGACGGCATTGTTTTTTATGTAGGTAGATGAGGAGGATGGCACTGGTTTTATGTAGACAGATGGGGAGGATGGCACTGGTTTTATGTAGATAGATGAGTAGGATGGCACTGGTTTTATGTAGGTAGATGGGTGGGACGGCACTGGTTTTATGTAGATAGATGGGTAGGTCGGCACTGGTTTATGTAGATAGATGAGGAGGATGGCACTGGTTTTATGTAGTTAGATGGGTAGGAGGGCACTGGTTCTATTTAGAGAGATGGGTGGAATGCACTGGTTTTATGTTGATGGATCAGTAGGACGGCACTGGTTTTATGTAGATAGATGAGTAGGATGGCACTGGTTTTATGTAGAGAGATGTGGAGGACGGCACTGGATTCATGTAGAGAGATGGAGAGAATGGGCACTGGTTTTATGTAGGTAGATGGGGTGGGCTGCACTGGTTTTATGTAGATAGATGGGGAGGACAACACTGGTTTTATGTTGATGGATCAGTAGCACGGCACTGGTTTTTTGTAGATAGATGGGTAGGACGGCAATGGTCTTATGCAGATAGATGAGGAAGATGGCACTGGTTTTATGTAGAGAGATAGAGAGGACGGCACTGGTATTATGTAGTTAGATGGGTAGGGTGGCACTGGTTTTATGTAGAGAGATGCAGAGGACAGGACTGGTTTTATGTAGATAGATGGGGAGGACGGCACTGGTTTTATGTAGATAGATGGGTAGGATGGCACTGGTTTTATTTAGATAGATGGGGAGGACGGCACTGGTTTTATGTAGATAGATGAGTAGGATGGCACTGATTTTATGTAGATAGATGGGGAGCACGGCACGGGTTTTATGTAGTTAGATGGGGAGGACGGCTCTGGTATTATGTAGAGAGATGGAAAGGATGGCACTAGTTTTATATAGATAGATGGGGAGGACGGCACTGGTTTTATGTACTTAGTTGGGGCGGACGGCACAGGTTTTATGTAGTTAGATGGGTAGGATGGCACTGGTTTTATGTGGACGGGTGGGTAGGACGGCACTGGTTTTATGTAGATAGATGAGTAGGATTGCACTGGTTTTATGTAGGGAGATGTGGAGGACGGCACTGGATCCATGTAGAGAGATGGAGAGAATGGGCACTGGTTTTATGTAGATAGATGGGGAGGACGACACTGGTTTTATGTTGATGGATCAGTAGCACGGCACTGGTTTTATGTAGATAGATGTGGAGGACGGCACTGGATTCATGTAGAGAGATGGAAAGGATGGCACTAGTTTTATATAGATAGATGGGGAGGACGGCACTGGTTTTCTGTAGATAGATGGGGAGGACGACACTGGTTTCATGTTGATGGATCAGTAGCATGGCACTGGTTTTATGTAGATAGATGGGTAGGACGGCAATGGTCTTATGCAGATAGATGAGGAAGATGGCACTGGTTTTATGTAGAGAGATGGAGAGGACGGCACTGGTATTATGTAGTTAGATGGGGAGGTTGGCACTGGTTTTATCTAGTTCGTTGGGTACGACGGCACTGGTTTTATCTAGATTGATGGGGAGGACGACACTGTTTTTATGCAGACAGATGGGGAGGACGGTATTGGTTTTATGAGAGAGCTGGAGAGTATGGGACTGGTTTTATTTAGATAGATGGGGAGGACTGCACTGGTTTTATGTAGATAGATGGGGAGGATGACACTGGTTTTATGCAGACAGATGGTGAGGACGGTACTGGTTATATGAGAGAGATGGAGAGTACGGCACTGGTATTATGTATATAGATGTGTAGGGTGGCACTGGTTTTTTGTAGGTAAATGGGTGGGACGGCACTGGTTTTATGTAGATAGATGGGTAAGTCGGCACTGGTTTTATGTAGATAGATGAGGAGGACAGCACTGGTTTTATGTAGTTAGATGGGTAGGAGGGCACTGGTTCTATTTAGAGAGATGGGGTGGAATGCACTGGTTTTATGTTGATGGATCAGTAGCACGGCACTGGTTTTTTGTAGATAGATGGGTAGGACGGCAATGGTCTTATGCAGATAGATGAGGAAGATGGCACTGGTTTTATGTAGAGAGATAGAGAGGACGGCACTGGTATTATGTAGTTAGATGGGTAGGGTGGCACTGGTTTTATGTAGAGAGATGCAGAGGACAGGACTGGTTTTATGTAGATAGATGGGGAGGACGGCACTGGTTTTATGTAGATAGATGGGTAGGATGGCACTGGTTTTATTTAGATAGATGGGGAGGACGGCACTGGTTTTATGTAGATAGATGAGTAGGATGGCACTGATTTTATGTAGATAGATGGGGAGCACGGCACGGGTTTTATGTAGTTAGATGGGGAGGACGGCACTGGTATTATGTAGAGAGATGGAAAGGATGGCACTAGTTTTATATAGATAGATGGGGAGGACGGCACTGGTTTTATGTACTTAGTTGGGGCGGACGGCACAGGTTTTATGTAGTTAGATGGGTAGGATGGCACTGGTTTTATGTGGACGGGTGGGTAGGACGGCACTGGTTTTATGTAGATAGATGAGTAGGATTGCACTGGTTTTATGTAGGGAGATGTGGAGGACGGCACTGGATCCATGTAGAGAGATGGAGAGAATGGGCACTGGTTTTATGTAGATAGATGGGGAGGACGACACTGGTTTTATGTTGATGGATCAGTAGCACGGCACTGGTTTTATGTAGATAGATGTGGAGGACGGCACTGGATTCATGTAGAGAGATGGAAAGGATGGCACTAGTTTTATATAGATAGATGGGGAGGACGGCACTGGTTTTCTGTAGATAGATGGGGAGGACGACACTGGTTTCATGTTGATGGATCAGTAGCATGGCACTGGTTTTATGTAGATAGATGGGTAGGACGGCAATGGTCTTATGCAGATAGATGAGGAAGATGGCACTGGTTTTATGTAGAGAGATGGAGAGGACGGCACTGGTATTATGTAGTTAGATGGGGAGGTTGGCACTGGTTTTATCTAGTTCGTTGGGTACGACGGCACTGGTTTTATCTAGATTGATGGGGAGGACGACACTGTTTTTATGCAGACAGATGGGGAGGACGGTATTGGTTTTATGAGAGAGCTGGAGAGTATGGGACTGGTTTTATTTAGATAGATGGGGAGGACTGCACTGGTTTTATGTAGATAGATGGGGAGGATGACACTGGTTTTATGCAGACAGATGGTGAGGACGGTACTGGTTATATGAGAGAGATGGAGAGTACGGCACTGGTATTATGTATATAGATGTGTAGGGTGGCACTGGTTTTTTGTAGGTAAATGGGTGGGACGGCACTGGTTTTATGTAGATAGATGGGTAAGTCGGCACTGGTTTTATGTAGATAGATGAGGAGGACAGCACTGGTTTTATGTAGTTAGATGGGTAGGAGGGCACTGGTTCTATTTAGAGAGATGGGGTGGAATGCACTGGTTTTATGTTGATGGATCAGTAGGACGGCACTGGTTTTATGTAGATAGATGAGCAGGATGGCACTGGTTTCATGTAGAGAGATGTGGAGGACGGCACTGGATTCATGTAGAGAGATGGAGAGAATGGGCACTGGTTTTATGTAGATAGATGGGGTGGACTGCACTGGTTTTATGTAGATAGATGGGGAGGACGACACTGGTTTTATGTTGATGGATCAGTAGCACGGCACTGGTTTTATGTAGATAGATGGGTAGGACGGGAATGGTCTTATGCAAATAGATGAGGAAGATGGCACTGGTTTTATGTAGAGAGATAGAGAGGACGGCACTGGTATTATGTAGTTAGATGGGGAGGATGGCACTGGTTTTATCTAGTTCGTTGGGTACGATGGCACTGGTTTTATCTAGATTGATGGGGAGGACGACACTGGTTTTATGCAGACAGATGGGGAGGACGGTACTGGTTTTATGAGAGAGATGGAGAGTACGGCACTGGTATTATGTATATAGATGGGTAGGGTGGCACTGGTTTTATGTAGAGAGATGCAGAGGACAGGACTGGTTTTATGTGGATACATGGGGAGGATGGCTCTGATTTTATGTAGATAGATGTGTGGACGACACTGGTTTTATGTAGATAGATGGGTAGGACGGCACTGGTTTTATGTAGAGAGATAGAGAGGACGGCTCTGGTTTTATATAGAGAGATGGGGTGGATGGCACTGGTTTTATGTAGATAGATGAGTAGGATGGCACTGATTTTATGTAGATAGATGGGGTGGACGACACTGGTTTTATGTAGTTAGATGGGTAGGAAGGCACTGGTTTTATGTAGAGAGATGTGGAGGACGGCACTGGATTCATGTAGAGAGATGGAGAGAACGGGCACTGGTTTTATCTAGATTGATGGGGAGGACGACACTGGTTTTATGCAGACAGATGGGGAGGACGACACTGGTTTTATGCAGACAGATGGGGAGGACGGTTCTGGTTTTATGAGAGAGATGGAGAGTATGGGACTGGTTTTATTTAGATAGATGGAGAGGACGGCACTGGTTTTATGTAGATATATGGGGAGGATGGCACTGGTTTTATGTAGATAGATGAGTAGGATGGCACTGATTTTATGTAGATAGATGGGGAGGACGGCACTGGTTTTATGTAGTTAGATGGGGAGGTCAGCACTGGTATTATGTAGAGAGATGGAAAGGATGGCACTAGTTTCATATAGATAGATGGGGAGGACGGCACTGGTTTTATTTAGAGAGATGGGGAGGATGGCACTGGTTTTATGTAGAGAGATTGAGAACACTGCACTGGTTTTACGTAGATAGATGGGGAGGACTGTACTGGTTTTATGAGAGAGATGGAGAGTACGGCACTGGTATTATGTATATAGATGGGTATGGTGGCACTGGTTTTATGTAGAGAGATGCAGAGGACAGGACTGGTTTTATGTGGATACATGGGGAGGATGGCACTGATTTTATGTAGATAGATGGGTGGACGACACTGGTTTTATGTAGATGGATGGGTAGGAGGGCACTGGTTTTATGTAGAGAGATGGGGTGGATGGCACTGGTTTTATGTAGATAGATGCGTAGGATGGCACTGATTTTATGTAGATAGATGGGGTGGACGACACTGGTTTTATGTAGATGGATGGGTAGGACGGCACTGGTTTTTTGTAGAGAGATAGAGAGGACGGCACTGGTTTTATATAGAGAGATGGGGTGTATGGCACTGGTGTTATGTAGATAGATGAGTAGGATGGCACTGATTTTATGTAGATAGATGGGGTGGACGACACTGGTTTTATGTAGAGAGATTGAGAACACGGCACTGGTTTTACTTAGATAGATGGGTAGGACGGCACTCGTTTTGTGTAGATAGATGGGGAGGATGGCACTGGTTTTATGTAGATAGATGAGTAGGATGGCACTGATTTTATGTAGATAGATGGGTGGACGACACTGGTTTTATGCAGACAGATGGGGAGGACGGTACTGGTTTTATGAGAGAGATGGAGAGTACGGCATTGGTATTATGTATATAGATGGGTAGGGTGGCACTGGTTTTATGTAGAGAGATGCAGAGTACAGGACTGGTTTTATGTAGATAGATGGGGAGGATGGCACTGGTTTTATGTAGATAGATGAGTAGGATGGCACTGATTTTATGTAGATAGATGGGTAGGACGGCACTGGTTTTATGTAGATAGATGGGGAGGATGGCACTGGTTTTATGTACATAGATGAGTAGGATGACACTGATTTTATGTAGATAGATGGGTGGACGACACTGGTTTTATGTAGATAGATGGGTAGGACGGCACTGGTTTTATGTAGAGAGATAGAGAGGACGGCTCTGGTTTTATATACAGAGATGGGGTGGATGGCACTGGTTTTATGTAGATAGATGAGTAGGATGGCACTGATTTTATGTAGATAGATGGGGTGGACGACACTGGTTTTATGTAGATAGATGGGTAGGAAGGCACTGATTTTATGTAGAGAGATGGGGAGGACGACACTGCTTTTATGCAGACAGATGGGGAGGACGGCATTGTTTTTTATGTAGGTAGATGAGGAGGATGGCACTGGTTTTATGTAGACAGATGGGGAGGATGGCACTGGTTTTATGTAGATAGATGAGTAGGATGGCACTGGTTTTATGTAGGTAGATGGGTGGGACGGCACTGGTTTTATGTAGATAGATGGGTAGGTCGGCACTGGTTTATGTAGATAGATGAGGAGGATGGCACTGGTTTTATGTACTTAGATGGGTAGGAGGGCACTGGTTCTATTTAGAGAGATGGGGTGGAATGCACTGGTTTTATGTTGATGGATCAGTAGGACGGCACTGGTTTTATGTAGATAGATGAGTAGGATGGCACTGGTTTTATGTAGAGAGATGTGGAGGACGGCACTGGATTCATGTAGAGAGATGGAGAGAATGGGCACTGGTTTTATGTAGGTAGATGGGGTGGGCTGCACTGGTTTTATGTAGATAGATGGGGAGGACAACACTGGTTTTATGTTGATGGATCAGTAGCACGGCACTGGTTTTTTGTAGATAGATGGGGAGGACAACACTGGTTTTATGTTGATGGATCAGTAGCACGGCACTGGTTTTTTGTAGATAGATGGGTAGGACGGCAATGGTCTTATGCAGATAGATGAGGAAGATGGCACTGGTTTTATGTAGAGAGATAGAGAGGACGGCACTGGTATTATGTAGTTAGATGGGTAGGGTGGCACTGGTTTTATGTAGAGAGATGCAGAGGACAGGACTGGTTTTATGTAGATAGATGGGGAGGACGGCACTGGTTTTATGTAGATAGATGGGTAGGATGGCACTGGTTTTATTTAGATAGATGGGGAGGACGGCACTGGTTTTATGTAGATAGATGAGTAGGATGGCACTGATTTTATGTAGATAGATGGGGAGCACGGCACGGGTTTTATGTAGTTAGATGGGGAGGACGGCACTGGTATTATGTAGAGAGATGGAAAGGATGGCACTAGTTTTATATAGATAGATGGGGAGGACGGCACTGGTTTTATGTACTTAGTTGGGGCGGACGGCACAGGTTTTATGTAGTTAGATGGGTAGGATGGCACTGGTTTTATGTGGACGGGTGGGTAGGACGGCACTGGTTTTATGTAGATAGATGAGTAGGATTGCACTGGTTTTATGTAGGGAGATGTGGAGGACGGCACTGGATCCATGTAGAGAGATGGAGAGAATGGGCACTGGTTTTATGTAGATAGATGGGGAGGACGACACTGGTTTTATGTTGATGGATCAGTAGCACGGCACTGGTTTTATGTAGATAGATGTGGAGGACGGCACTGGATTCATGTAGAGAGATGGAAAGGATGGCACTAGTTTTATATAGATAGATGGGGAGGACGGCACTGGTTTTCTGTAGATAGATGGGGAGGACGACACTGGTTTCATGTTGATGGATCAGTAGCATGGCACTGGTTTTATGTAGATAGATGGGTAGGACGGCAATGGTCTTATGCAGATAGATGAGGAAGATGGCACTGGTTTTATGTAGAGAGATGGAGAGGACGGCACTGGTATTATGTAGTTAGATGGGGAGGTTGGCACTGGTTTTATCTAGTTCGTTGGGTACGACGGCACTGGTTTTATCTAGATTGATGGGGAGGACGACACTGTTTTTATGCAGACAGATGGGGAGGACGGTATTGGTTTTATGAGAGAGCTGGAGAGTATGGGACTGGTTTTATTTAGATAGATGGGGAGGACTGCACTGGTTTTATGTAGATAGATGGGGAGGATGACACTGGTTTTATGCAGACAGATGGTGAGGACGGTACTGGTTATATGAGAGAGATGGAGAGTACGGCACTGGTATTATGTATATAGATGTGTAGGGTGGCACTGGTTTTTTGTAGGTAAATGGGTGGGACGGCACTGGTTTTATGTAGATAGATGGGTAAGTCGGCACTGGTTTTATGTAGATAGATGAGGAGGACAGCACTGGTTTTATGTAGTTAGATGGGTAGGAGGGCACTGGTTCTATTTAGAGAGATGGGGTGGAATGCACTGGTTTTATGTTGATGGATCAGTAGGACGGCACTGGTTTTATGTAGATAGATGAGCAGGATGGCACTGGTTTCATGTAGAGAGATGTGGAGGACGGCACTGGATTCATGTAGAGAGATGGAGAGAATGGGCACTGGTTTTATGTAGATAGATGGGGTGGACTGCACTGGTTTTATGTAGATAGATGGGGAGGACGACACTGGTTTTATGTTGATGGATCAGTAGCACGGCACTGGTTTTATGTAGATAGATGGGTAGGACGGGAATGGTCTTATGCAAATAGATGAGGAAGATGGCACTGGTTTTATGTAGAGAGATAGAGAGGACGGCACTGGTATTATGTAGTTAGATGGGGAGGATGGCACTGGTTTTATCTAGTTCGTTGGGTACGATGGCACTGGTTTTATCTAGATTGATGGGGAGGACGACACTGGTTTTATGCAGACAGATGGGGAGGACGGTACTGGTTTTATGAGAGAGATGGAGAGTACGGCACTGGTATTATGTATATAGATGGGTAGGGTGGCACTGGTTTTATGTAGAGAGATGCAGAGGACAGGACTGGTTTTATGTGGATACATGGGGAGGATGGCTCTGATTTTATGTAGATAGATGTGTGGACGACACTGGTTTTATGTAGATAGATGGGTAGGACGGCACTGGTTTTATGTAGAGAGATAGAGAGGACGGCTCTGGTTTTATATAGAGAGATGGGGTGGATGGCACTGGTTTTATGTAGATAGATGAGTAGGATGGCACTGATTTTATGTAGATAGATGGGGTGGACGACACTGGTTTTATGTAGTTAGATGGGTAGGAAGGCACTGGTTTTATGTAGAGAGATGTGGAGGACGGCACTGGATTCATGTAGAGAGATGGAGAGAACGGGCACTGGTTTTATCTAGATTGATGGGGAGGACGACACTGGTTTTATGCAGACAGATGGGGAGGACGACACTGGTTTTATGCAGACAGATGGGGAGGACGGTTCTGGTTTTATGAGAGAGATGGAGAGTATGGGACTGGTTTTATTTAGATAGATGGAGAGGACGGCACTGGTTTTATGTAGATATATGGGGAGGATGGCACTGGTTTTATGTAGATAGATGAGTAGGATGGCACTGATTTTATGTAGATAGATGGGGAGGACGGCACTGGTTTTATGTAGTTAGATGGGGAGGTCAGCACTGGTATTATGTAGAGAGATGGAAAGGATGGCACTAGTTTCATATAGATAGATGGGGAGGACGGCACTGGTTTTATTTAGAGAGATGGGGAGGATGGCACTGGTTTTATGTAGAGAGATTGAGAACACTGCACTGGTTTTACGTAGATAGATGGGGAGGACTGTACTGGTTTTATGAGAGAGATGGAGAGTACGGCACTGGTATTATGTATATAGATGGGTATGGTGGCACTGGTTTTATGTAGAGAGATGCAGAGGACAGGACTGGTTTTATGTGGATACATGGGGAGGATGGCACTGATTTTATGTAGATAGATGGGTGGACGACACTGGTTTTATGTAGATGGATGGGTAGGAGGGCACTGGTTTTATGTAGAGAGATGGGGTGGATGGCACTGGTTTTATGTAGATAGATGCGTAGGATGGCACTGATTTTATGTAGATAGATGGGGTGGACGACACTGGTTTTATGTAGATGGATGGGTAGGACGGCACTGGTTTTTTGTAGAGAGATAGAGAGGACGGCACTGGTTTTATATAGAGAGATGGGGTGTATGGCACTGGTGTTATGTAGATAGATGAGTAGGATGGCACTGATTTTATGTAGATAGATGGGGTGGACGACACTGGTTTTATGTAGAGAGATTGAGAACACGGCACTGGTTTTACTTAGATAGATGGGTAGGACGGCACTCGTTTTGTGTAGATAGATGGGGAGGATGGCACTGGTTTTATGTAGATAGATGAGTAGGATGGCACTGATTTTATGTAGATAGATGGGTGGACGACACTGGTTTTATGCAGACAGATGGGGAGGACGGTACTGGTTTTATGAGAGAGATGGAGAGTACGGCATTGGTATTATGTATATAGATGGGTAGGGTGGCACTGGTTTTATGTAGAGAGATGCAGAGTACAGGACTGGTTTTATGTAGATAGATGGGGAGGATGGCACTGGTTTTATGTAGATAGATGAGTAGGATGGCACTGATTTTATGTAGATAGATGGGTAGGACGGCACTGGTTTTATGTAGATAGATGGGGAGGATGGCACTGGTTTTATGTACATAGATGAGTAGGATGACACTGATTTTATGTAGATAGATGGGTGGACGACACTGGTTTTATGTAGATAGATGGGTAGGATGGCACTGGTTTTATGTAGAGAGATAGAGAGGACGGCTCTGGTTTTATATACAGAGATGGGGTGGATGGCACTGGTTTTATGTAGATAGATGAGTAGGATGGCACTGATTTTATGTAGATAGATGGGGTGGACGACACTGGTTTTATGTAGATAGATGGGTAGGAAGGCACTGATTTTATGTAGAGAGATGGGGAGGACGACACTGCTTTTATGCAGACAGATGGGGAGGACGGCATTGTTTTTTATGTAGGTAGATGAGGAGGATGGCACTGGTTTTATGTAGACAGATGGGGAGGATGGCACTGGTTTTATGTAGATAGATGAGTAGGATGGCACTGGTTTTATGTAGGTAGATGGGTGGGACGGCACTGGTTTTATGTAGATAGATGGGTAGGTCGGCACTGGTTTATGTAGATAGATGAGGAGGATGGCACTGGTTTTATGTACTTAGATGGGTAGGAGGGCACTGGTTTTATGTAGATAGATGGGGAGGATGGCACTGGTTTTATGTACATAGATGAGTAGGATGACACTGATTTTATGTAGATAGATGGGTGGACGACACTGGTTTTATGTAGATAGATGGGTAGGACGGCACTGGTTTTATGTAGAGAGATAGAGAGGACGGCTCTGGTTTTATATACAGAGATGGGGTGGATGGCACTGGTTTTATGTAGATAGATGAGTAGGATGGCACTGATTTTATGTAGAGAGATGGGGAGGACGACACTGCTTTTATGCAGACAGATGGGGAGGACGGCATTGTTTTTTATGTAGGTAGATGAGGAGGATGGCACTGGTTTTATGTAGACAGATGGGGAGGATGGCACTGGTTTTATGTAGATAGATGAGTAGGATGGCACTGGTTTTATGTAGGTAGATGGGTGGGACGGCACTGGTTTTATGTAGATAGATGGGTAGGTCGGCACTGGTTTATGTAGATAGATGAGGAGGATGGCACTGGTTTTATGTAGTTAGATGGGTAGGAGGGCACTGGTTCTATTTAGAGAGATGGGGTGGAATGCACTGGTTTTATGTTGATGGATCAGTAGGACGGCACTGGTTTTATGTAGATTGATGAGTAGGATGGCACTGGTTTTATGTAGAGAGATGTGGAGGACGGCACTGGATTCATGTAGAGAGATGGAGAGAATGGGCACTGGTTTTATGTAGGTAGATGGGGTGGGCTGCACTGGTTTTATGTAGATAGATGGGGAGGACAACACTGGTTTTATGTTGATGGATCAGTAGCACGGCACTGGTTTTTTGTAGATAGATGGGGAGGACAACACTGGTTTTATGTTGATGGATCAGTAGCACGGCACTGGTTTTTTGTAGATAGATGGGTAGGACGGCAATGGTCTTATGCAGATAGATGAGGAGGATGGCACTGGTTTTATGTAGAGAGATAGAGAGGACGGCACTGGTATTATGTAGTTAGATGGGTAGGGTGGCACTGGTTTTATGTAGAGAGATGCAGAGGACAGGACTGGTTTTATGTAGATAGATGGGGAGGACGGCACTGGTTTTATGTAGATAGATGGGTAGGATGGCACTGGTTTTATTTAGATAGATGGGGAGGACGGCACTGGTTTTATGTAGATAGATGAGTAGGATGGCACTGATTTTATGTAGATAGATGGGGAGCACGGCACGGGTTTTATGTAGTTAGATGGGGAGGACGGCACTGGTATTATGTAGAGAGATGGAAAGGATGGCACTAGTTTTATATAGATAGATGGGGAGGACGGCACTGGTTTTATGTACTTAGTTGGGGCGGACGGCACAGGTTTTATGTAGTTAGATGGGTAGGATGGCACTGGTTTTATGTAGACGGGTGGGTAGGACGGCACTGGTTTTATGTAGATAGATGAGTAGGATTGCACTGGTTTTATGTAGGGAGATGTGGAGGACGGCACTGGATTCATGTAGAGAGATGGAGAGAATGGGCACTGGTTTTATGTAGATAGATGGGGAGGACGACACTGGTTTTATGTTGATGGATCAGTAGCACGGCACTGGTTTTATGTAGATAGATGTGGAGGACGGCACTGGATTCATGTAGAGAGATGGAAAGGATGGCACTAGTTTTATATAGATAGATGGGGAGGACGGCACTGGTTTTCTGTAGATAGATGGGGAGGACGACACTGGTTTTATGTTGATGGATCAGTAGCATGGCACTGGTTTTATGTAGATAGATGGGTAGGACGGCAATGGTCTTATGCAGATAGATGAGGAAGATGGCACTGGTTTTATGTAGAGAGATGGAGAGGACGGCACTGGTATTATGTAGTTAGATGGGGAGGTTGGCACTGGTTTTATCTAGTTCGTTGGGTACGACGGCACTGGTTTTATCTAGATTGATGGGGAGGACGACACTGTTTTTATGCAGACAGATGGGGAGGACGGTATTGGTTTTATGAGAGAGCTGGAGAGTATGGGACTGGTTTTATTTAGATAGATGGGGAGGACGGCACTGGTTTTATGTAGATATATGGGGAGGATGGCAGTGGTTTTATGTAGATAGATGAGTAGGATGGCACTGATTTTATGTAGATAGATGGGGAGGACGGCACTGGTTTTATGTAGTTAGATGGGGAGGACAGCACTGGTATTATGTAGAGAGATGGAAAGGATGGCACTAGTTTTATATAGATAGATGGGGAGGACGGCACTGGTTTTATGTAGATAGGTGGGGAGGATGACACTGGTTTTATATACTTAGTTGGGGCTGACGGCACAGGTTTTATGTAGTTAGATGGGTAGGATGGCACTGGTTTTATGTAGACGGGTGGGTAGGACGGCACTGGTTTTATTTAGATAGATGGGGAGGACGGTACTGGTTTTATGAGAGAGATGGAGAGTACGGCACTGGTATTATGTATATAGATGGGTATGGTGGCACTGGTTTTATGTAGAGAGATGCAGAGGACAGGACTGGTTTTATGTGGATACATGGGGAGGATGGCGCTGATTTTATGTAGATAGATGGGTGGACGACACTGGTTTTATGTAGATGGATGGGTAGGAGGGCACTGGTTTTATGTAGAGAGATGGGGTGGATGGCACTGGTTTTATGTAGATAGATGCGTAGGATGGCACTGATTTTATGTAGATAGATGGGGTGGACGACACTGGTTTTATGTAGATGGATGGGTAGGACGGCACTGGTTTTATGTAGAGAGATAGAGAGGACTGCACTGGTTTTATATAGAGAGATGGGGTGTATGGCACTGGTGTTATGTAGATAGATGAGTAGGATGGCACTGATTTTATGTAGATAGATGGGGTGGACGACACTGGTTTTATGTAGAGAGATTGAGAACACGGCACTGGTTTTACTTAGATAGATGGGTAGGACGGCACTGGTTTTGTGTAGATAGATGGGGAGGATGGCACTGGTTTTATGTAGATAGATGAGTAGGATGGCACTGAGTTTATGTAGATAGATGGGTGGACGACACTGGTTTTATGCAGACAGATGGGGAGGACGGTACTGGTTTTATGAGAGAGATGGAGAGTACGGCATTGGTATTATGTATATAGATGGGTAGGGTGGCACTGGTTTTATGTAGAGAGATGCAGAGCACAGGACTGGTTTTATGTAGATAGATGGGGAGGATGGCACTGGTTTTATGTAGATAGATGAGTAGGATGGCACTGATTTTATGTAGATAGATGGGTAGGACGGTACTGGTTTTATGTAGATAGATGGGGAGGATGGCACTGGTTTTATGTAGATAGATGAGTAGGATGACACTGATTTTATGTAGATAGATGGGTGGACGACACTGGTTTTATGTAGATAGATGGGTAGGACGGCACTGGTTTTATGTAGAGAGATAGAGAGGACGGCTCTAGTTTTATATACAGAGATGGGGTGGATGGCACTGGTTTTATGTAGATAGATGAGTAGGATGGCACTGATTTTATGTAGATAGATGGGGTGGACGACACTGGTTTTATGTAGATAGATGGGTAGGAAGGCACTGATTTTATGTAGAGAGATGGGGAGGACGACACTGCTTTTATGCAGACAGATGGGGAGGACGGCATTGTTTTTTATGTAGGTAGATGAGGAGGATGGCACTGGTTTTATGTAGACAGATGGGGAGGACGGCACTGGTTTTATGTAGTTAGATGGGTAGGAGGGCACTGGTTCTATTTAGAGAGATGGGGTGGAATGCACTGGTTTTATGTTGATGGATCAGTAGAACGGCACTGGTTTTATGTAGATAGATGAGCAGGATGGCACTGGTTTTATGTAGAGAGATGTGGAGGATGGCACTGGATTCATGTAGAGAGATGGAGAGAATGGGCACTGGTTTTATGTAGATAGATGGGGTGGACTGCACTGGTTTTATGGAGATAGATGGGGAGGACGACACTGGTTTTATGTTGATGGATCAGTAGCACGGCACTGGTTTTATGTAGATAGATGGGTAGGACGGGAATGGTCTTATGCAAATAGATGAGGAAGATGGCACTGGTTTTATGTAGAGAGATAGAGAGGACGGCACTGGTATTATGTAGTTAGATGGGGAGGATGGCACTGGTTTTATCTAGTTCGTTGGGTACGATGGCACTGGTTTTATCTAGATTGATGGGGAGGACGACACTGGTTTTATGCAGACAGATGGGGAGGACGGTACTGGTTTTATGAGAGAGATGGAGAGTACGGCACTGGTATTATGTATATAGATGGGTAGGGTGGCATTGGTTTTATGTAGAGAGATGCAGAGGACAGGACTAGTTTTATGTAGATAGATGGGGAGGACAGCACTGGTTTTATGTAGATAGATGGGTAGGATGGCACTGGTTTTATTTAGATGGATGGGGAGGACTGCACTGGTTTTATGTAGATAGACGGGGAGGACGGCATGGTTTTATGTAGATAGATTGGTAGGATGGTACTGGGTTCATTTAGATAGATGGGGAGGACGGCACTGATTTTATGTAGATAGATGGGGAGGACGGCACTGGTTTATTGTAGTTAGATGGGGAGTACAGCACTGGTATTATGTAGAGAGATGGAAAGCGTGGCACTAGTTTTATATAGATAGATAGGGAGGAAGGCACTGGTTTTATGTAGATAGGTGGGGAGGATGATACTGGGTTTATGTACTTAGTTGGGGTGGACGGCACAGGTTTTATGTAGTTAGAAGGGTAGGAGGGCACTGGTTTTATTTAGAGAGATGGGGAGGACTACACTGCTTTTATGCAGACAGATGAGGAGGACGGCATTTTTTTTATGTAGATAGATGGGGAGGACAGCACTGGTTTTATGTAGTTAGATGGGTAGGAGGGCACTGGTTTTATGTAGAGAGATGTGGAGGACGGCACTGGATTCATGTAGAGAGATGGAGAGAACGGGCACTGGTTTTATCTAGATTGATGGGGAGGACGACACTGGTTTTATGCAGACAGATGGGGAGGACGACACTGGTTTTATGCAGACAGATGGGGAGGACGGTACTGGTTTTATGAGAGAGATGGAGAGTATGGGACTGGTTTTATTTAGATAGATGGAGAGGACGGCACTGGTTTTATGTAGATATATGGGGAGGATGGCACTGGTTTTATGTAGATAGATGAGTAGGATGGCACTGATTTTATGTAGATAGATGGGGAGGACGGCACTGGTTTTATGTAGTTAGATGGGGAGGACAGCACTGGTATTATGTAGAGAGATGGAAAGGATGGCACTAGTTTTATATAGATAGATGGGGAGGACGGCACTGGTTTTATGTAGATAGGTGGGGAGGATGACACTGGTTTTATGTACTTAGTTGGGGCTGACGGCACAGGTTTTATGTAGTTAGATGGGGAGGATGGCACTGGTTTTATGTAGAGAGATTGAGAACACTGCACTGGTTTTACGTAGATAGATGGGGAGGACGGTACTGGTTTTATGAGAGAGATGGAGAGTACGGCACTGGTATTATGTATATAGATGGGTATGGTGGCACTGGTTTTATGTAGAGAGATGCAGAGGACAGGACTGGTTTTATGTGGATACATGGGGAGGATGGCACTGATTTTATGTAGATAGATGGGTGGACGACACTGGTTTTATGTAGATGGATGGGTAGGAGGGCACTGGTTTTATGTAGAGAGATGGGGTGGATGGCACTGGTTTTATGTAGATAGATGCGTAGGATGGCACTGATTTTATGTAGATAGATGGGGTGGACGACACTGGTTTTATGTAGATGGATGGGTAGGACGGCACTGGTTTTATGTAGATATATGGAAAGGATGGCATTTTTTTTACATAGATAGATGGGGAGGACGGCACTGGTTTTATGTACTTAGTTGGGGCGGACGGCACAGGTTTTATGTAGTTAGATGGGTAGGATGGCACTGGTTTTATGTAGACGGGTGGGTAGGACGGCACTGGTTTTATGTAGATAGATGGGGAGGACGTCACTGGTTTTATGTTGATGGATCAGTAGCACGGCACTGGTTTTATGTAGATAGATGTGGAGGACGGCACTGGATTCATGTAGAGAGATTTAAAGGATGGCACTAGTTTTACATAGATAGATGGGGAGGACGGCACTGGTTTTCTGTAGATAGATGGGGAGGACGACACTGGTTTTATGTTGATGGATCAGTAGCATGGCACTGGTTTTATGTAGATAGATGGGTAGGACGGCAATGGTCTTATGCAGATGGATGAGGAAGATGGCACTGGTTTTTTGTAGACAGATGGAGAGGACGGCACTGGTATTATGTAGTTAGATGGGGAGGTTGGCACTGGTTTTATCTAGTTCGTTGGGTACGACGGCACTGGTTTTATCTAGATTGATGGGGAGGACGACACTGGTTTTATGCAGACAGATGGGGAGAACGGTACTGGTTTTATGAGAGAGCTGGAGAGTATGGGACTGGTTTTATTTAGATAGATGGGGAGGACGGCACTGGTTTTATGTAGATATATGGGGAGGATGGCAGTGGTTTTATGTAGATAGATGAGTAGGATGGCACTGATTTTATGTAGATAGATGGGGAGGACGGCACTGGTTTTATGTAGTTAGATGGGGAGACAGCACTGGTATTATGTAGAGAGATGGAAAGGATGGCACTAGTTTTATATAGGTTGATGGGGAGTACGGCACTGGTTTTATGTAGATAGGTGGGGAGGATGACACTGGTTTTATGTACTTAGTTGGGGCGGACGGCACAGGTTTTATGTAGTTAGATGGGTAGGATGGCACTGGTTTTATGTAGACGGGAGGGTAGGACGGCACTGGTTTTATTTAGAGAGATGGGGAGGATGGCACTGGTTTTATGTAGAGAGATTGAGAACACGGCACTGGTTTTACGTAGATAGATGGGTAGGACAGCACTGGATTCATGTAGAGAGATGGAGAGTACGGCACTGGTATTATGTTTTTAGATGGGTAGGACGGCCATGGTCTTATGTAGATAGATGAGGAAAATGGCACTGGTTTTATGTAGAGAGATGGAGAGGATGGCACTGGTATTATGTAGTTAGACGGGGAGGATGGCGCTGGTTTTATCTAGTTCGTTGGGTACGATGGCACTGGTTTTATCTAGATTGATGGGGAGGACGACACTGGTTTTATGCAGACAGATGGTGAGGACGGTACTGGTTTTATGAGAGAGATGGAGAGTACGGCACTGGTATTATGTATATAGATGTGTAGGGTGGCACTGGTTTTTTGTAGGTAAATGGGTGGGACGGCACTGGTTTTATGTAGATAGATGGGTAGGATGGCACTGATTTTATGTAGAGAGATGTGGAGGACGGCACTGGATTCATGTAGAGAGATGGAGAGAATGGGCACTGGTTTTATGTAGATAGATGGCGTGGACTGCACTGGTTTTATGTAGATAGATGGGGAGGACGACACTGGTTTTATGTTGATGGTTCAGTAGCACGGCACTGGTTTTATGTAGATAGATGGGTAGGACGGGAATGGTCTTATGCAGATAGATGAGGAAGATGGCACTGGTTTTATGTAGAGAGATAGAGAGGACGGCACTGGTATTATGTAGTTAGATGGGGAGGATGGCACTGGTTTTATCTAGTTCGTTGGGTACGATGGCACTGGTTTTATCTAGATAGATGGGGAGGACGACACTGGTTTTATGCAGACAGATGGGGAGGACGGTACTGGTTTTATGAGAGAGATGGAGAGTACGGCACTGGTATTATGTATATAGATGGGTATGGTGGCACTGGTTTTATGTAGAGAGATGCAGAGGACAGGACTGGTTTTATGTGGATACATGGGGAGGATGGCACTGATTTTACGTAGATAGATGTGTGGACGACACTGGTTTTATGTAGATAGATGAGTAGGACGGCACTGGTTTTATGTAGAGAGATAGAGAAGACGGCTCTGGTTTTATATAGAGAGATGGGGTGGATGGCACTGGTTTTATGTAGATAGATGAGTAGGATGGCACTGATTTTATGTAGATAGATGGGGTGGACGACACTGGTTTTATGTAGATAGATGGGTAGGAAGGCACTGGTTTTATGTAGAGAGATGGGGAGGACTACACTGCTTTTATGCAGACAGATGAGGAGGACGGCATTTTTTTTATGTAGATAGATGGGGAGGACAGCACTGGTTTTATGTAGTTAGATGGGTAGGAGGGCACTGGTTTTATGTAGAGAGATGTGGAGGACGGCACTGGATTCATGTAGAGAGATGGAGAGTACGGGCACTGGTTTTATCTAGATTGATGGGGAGGACGACACTGGTTTTATGCAGACAGATGGGGAGGACGACACTGGTTTTATGCAGACAGATGGGGAGGACGGTACTGGTTTTATGAGAGAGATGGAGAGTATGGGACTGGTTTTATTTAGATAGATGGAGAGGACGGCACTGGTTTTATGTAGATATATGGGGAGGATGGCACTGGTTTTATGTAGATAGATGAGTAGGATGGCACTGATTTTATGTAGATAGATGGGGAGGACGGCACTGGTTTTATGTAGTTAGATGGGGAGGACAGCACTGGTATTATGTAGAGAGATGGAAAGGATGGCACTAGTTTCATATAGATAGATGGGGAGGACGGCACTGGTTTTATTTAGAGAGATGGGGAGGATGGCACTGGTTTTATGTAGAGAGATTGAGAACACTGCACTGGTTTTACGTAGGTAGATGGGGAGGACGGTACTGGTTTTATGAGAGAGATGGAGAGTACGGCACTGGTATTATGTATATAGATGGGTATGGTGGCACTGGTTTTATGTAGAGAGATGCAGATGACAGGACTGGTTTTATGTGGATACATGGGGAGGATGGCACTGATTTTATGTAGATAGATGGGTGGACGACACTGGTTTTATGTAGATCGATGGGTAGGAGGGCACTGGTTTTATGTAGAGAGATGAGGTGGATGGCACTGGTTTTATGTAGATAGATGCGTAGGATGGCACTGATTTTATGTAGATAGATGGGGTGGACGACACTGGTTTTATGTAGATGGATGGGTAGGACGGCACTGGTTTTATGTAGAGAGATTGAGAACACGGCACTGGTTTTACTTAGATAGATGGGTAGGACGGCACTGGTTTTGTGTAGATAGATGGGGAGGATGGCACTGGTTTTATGTAGATAGATGAGTAGGATGGCACTGATTTTATGTAGATAGATGGGTGGACGACACTGGTTTTATGCAGACAGATGGGGAGGACGGTACTGGTTTTATGAGAGAGATGGAGAGTACGGCATTGGTATTATGTATATAGATGGGTAGGGTGGCACTGGTTTTATGTAGAGAGATGCAGAGTACAGGACTGGTTTTATGTAGATAGATGGGGAGGATGGCACTGGTTTTATGTAGATAGATGAGTAGGATGGCACTGATTTTATGTAGATAGATGGGTAGGACGGCACTGGTTTTATGTAGATAGATGGGGAGGATGGCACTGTTTTTATGTAGATAGATGAGTAGGATGACACTGATTTTATGTAGATAGATGGGTGGACGACACTGGTTTTATGTAGATAGATGGGTAGGACGGCACTGGTTTTATGTAGAGAGATAGAGAGGACGGCTCTGGTTTTATATACAGAGATGGGGTGGATGGCACTGGTTTTATGTAGATAGATGAGTAGGATGGCACTGATTTTATGTAGATAGATGGGGTGGACGACACTGGTTTTATGTAGATAGATGGGTTGGAAGGCACTGATTTTATGTAGAGAGATGGGGAGGACGACACTGCTTTTATGCAGACAGATGGGGAGGACGGCATTGTTTTTTATGTAGGTAGATGAGGAGGATGGCACTGGTTTTATGTAGACAGATGGGGAGGATGGCACTGGTTTTATGTAGATAGATGAGTAGGATGGCACTGGTTTTATGTAGGTAGATGGGTGGGACGGCACTGGTTTTATGTAGATAGATGGGTAGGTCGGCACTGGTTTATGTAGATAGATGAGGAGGATGGCACTGGTTTTATGTAGTTAGATGGGTAGGAGGGCACTGGTTCTATTTAGAGAGATGGGGTGGAATGCACTGGTTTTATGTTGATGGATCAGTAGGACGGCACTGGTTTTATGTAGATAGATGAGTAGGATGGCACTGGTTTTATGTAGAGAGATGTGGAGGACGGCACTGGATTCATGTAGAGAGATGGAGAGAATGGGCACTGGTTTTATGTAGGTAGATGGGGTGGGCTGCACTGGTTTTATATAGATAGATGGGGAAGACAACACTGGTTTTATGTTGATGGATCAGTAGCACGGCACTGGTTTTATGTAGATAGATGGGTAGGACGGCAATGGTCTTATGCAGATAGATGAGGAAGATGGCACTGGTTTTATGTAGAGAGATAGAGAGGACGGCACTGGTATTATGTAGTTAGATGGGTAGGGTGGCACTGGTTTTATGTAGAGAGATGCAGAGGACAGGACTGGTTTTATGTAGATAGATGGGGAGGACGGCACTGGTTTTATGTAGATAGATGGGTAGGATGGCACTGGTTTTATTTAGATAGATGGGGAGGACGGCACTGGTTTTATGTAGATAGATGAGTAGGATGGCACTGATTTTATGTAGATAGATGGGGAGCACGGCACGGGTTTTATGTAGAGAGATGGGGAGGACGGCACTGGTTTTCTGTAGATAGATGGGGAGGACGACACTGGTTTTATGTTGATGGATCAGTAGCATGGCACTGGTTTTATGTAGATAGATGGGTAGGACGGCAATGGTCTTATACAGATAGATGAGGAAGATGGCACTGGTTTTATGTAGAGAGATGGAGAGGACGGCACTGGTATTATGTAGTTAGATGGGGAGGTTGGCACTGGTTTTATCTAGTTCGTTGGGTACGACGGCACTGGTTTTATCTAGATTGATGGGGAGGACGACACTGTTTTTATGCAGACAGATGGGGAGGACGGTATTGGTTTTATGAGAGAGCTGGAGAGTATGGGACTGGTTTTATTTAGATAGATGGGGAGGACTGCACTGGTTTTATGTAGATAGATGGGGAGGATGACACTGGTTTTATGCAGACAGATGGTGAGGACGGTACTGGTTATATGAGAGAGATGGAGAGTACGGCACTGGTATTATGTATATAGATGTGTAGGTTGCACTGGTTTTTTGTAGGTAAATGGGTGGGACGGCACTGGTTTTATGTTGATGGATCAGTAGGACGGCACTGGTTTTATGTAGATAGATGAGCAGGATGGCACTGGTTTTATGTAGAGAGATGTGGAGGACGGCACTTGATTCATGTAGAGAGATGGAGAGAATGGGCACTGGTTTTATGTAGATAGATGGGGTGGACTGCACTGGTTTTATGCAAATAGATGAGGAAGATGGCACTGGTTTTATGTAGAGAGCTAGAGAGGACGGCACTGGTATTATGTAGTTAGATGGGGAGGATGGCACTGGTTTTATCTAGTTCGTTGGGTACGATGGCACTGGTTTTATCTAGATTGATGGGGAGGACGACACTGGTTTTATGCAGACAGATGGGGAGGACGGTACTGGTTTTATGAGAGAGATGGAGAGTACGGCACTGGTATTATGTATATAGATGGGTAGGGTGGCACTGGTTTTATGTAGAGAGATGCAGAGGACAGGACTGGTTTTATGTGGATACATGGGGAGGATGGCACTGATTTTATGTAGATAGATGTATGGACGACACTGGTTTTATGTAGATAGATGGGTAGGACGGCACTGGTTTTATGTAGAGACATAGAGAGGACGGCTCTGGTTTTATATAGAGAGATGGGGTGGATGGCACTGGTTTTATGTAGATAGATGAGTAGGATGGCACTGATTTTATGTAGATAGATGGGGTGGACGACACTGGTTTTATGTAGTTAGATGGGTAGGAAGGCACTGGTTTTATGTAGAGAGATGTGGAGGACGGCACTGGATTCATGTAGAGAGATTGAGAGAACGGGCACTGGTTTTATCTAGATTGATGGGGAGGACGACACTGGTTTTATGCAGACAGATGGGGAGGACGACACTGGTTTTATGCAGACAGATGGGGAGGACGGTACTGGTTTTATGAGAGAGATGGAGAGTATGGGACTGGTTTTATTTAGATAGATGGAGAGGACGGCACTGGTTTTATGTAGATATATGGGGAGGATGGCACTGGTTTTATGTAGATAGATGAGTAGGATGGCACTGATTTTATGTAGATAGATGGGGAGGACGGCACTGGTTTTATGTAGTTAGATGGGGAGGACAGCACTGGTATTATGTAGAGAGATGGAAAGGATGGCACTAGTTTCATATAGATAGATGGGGAGGACGGCACTGGTTTTATTTAGAGAGATGGGGAGGATGGCACTGGTTTTATGTAGAGAGATTGAGAACACTGCACTGGTTTTACGTAGATAGATGGGGAGGACGGTACTGGTTTTATGAGAGAGATGGAGAGTACGGCACTGGTATTATGTATATAGATGGGTATGGTGGCACTGGTTTTATGTAGAGAGATGCAGAGGACAGGACTGGTTTTATGTGGATACATGGGGAGGATGGCACTGATTTTATGTAGATAGATGGGTGGACGACACTGGTTTTATGTAGATGGATGGGTAGGACGACACTGGTTTTATGTAGAGAGATTGAGAACACGGCACTGGTTTTACTTAGATAGATGGGTAGGACGGCACTGGTTTTGTGTAGATAGATGGGGAGGATGGCACTGGTTTTATGTAGATAGATGAGTAGGATGGCACTGATTTTATGTAGATAGATGGGTGGACGACACTGGTTTTATGCAGACAGATGGGGAGGACGGTACTGGTTTTATGAGAGAGATGGAGAGTACGGCATTGGTATTATGTATATAGATGGGTAGGGTGGCACTGGTTTTATGTAGAGAGATGCAGAGTACAGGACTGGTTTTATGTAGATAGATGGGGAGGATGGCACTGGTTTTATGTAGATAGATGAGTAGGATGGCACTGATTTTATGTAGATAGATGGGTAGGACGGCACTGGTTTTATGTAGATAGATGGGGAGGATGGCACTGGTTTTATGTAGATAGATGAGTAGGATGACACTGATTTTATGTAGATAGATGGGTGGACGACACTGGTTTTATGTAGATAGATGGGTAGGACGGCACTGGTTTTATGTAGAGAGATAGAGAACACGGCACTGGTTTTACTTAGATAGATGGGTAGGACGGCACTGGTTTTGTGTAGATAGATGGGGAGGATGGCACTGGTTTTATGTAGATAGATGAGTAGGATGGCACTGATTTTATGTAGATAGATGGGTGGACGACACTGGATTTATGCAGACAGATGGGGAGGACGGTACTGGTTTTATGAGAGAGATGGAGAGTACGGCATTGGTATTATGTATATAGATGGGTAGGGTGGCACTGGTTTTATGTAGAGAGATGCAGAGTACAGGACTGGTTTTATATAGATAGATGGGGAGGATGGCACTGGTTTTATGTAGATAGATGAGTAGGATGGCACTGGTTCTATTTAGAGAGATGGGGTGGAATGCACTGGTTTTATGTAGATAGATGAGTAGGATGGCACTGATTTTATGTAGATAGATGGGTAGGACGGCACTGGTTTTATGTAGATAGATGGGGAGGATGGCACTGGTTTTATGTAGATAGATGAGTAGGATGACACTGATTTTATGTAGATAGATGGGTGGACGACACTGGTTTTATGTAGATAGATGGGTAGGACGGCACTGGTTTTATGTAGAGAGATAGAGAACACGGCACTGGTTTTACTTAGATAGATGGGTAGGACGGCACTGGTTTTGTGTAGATAGATGGGGAGGATGGCACTGGTTTTATGTAGATAGATGAGTAGGATGGCACTGATTTTATGTAGATAGATGGGTGGACGACACTGGATTTATGCAGACAGATGGGGAGGACGGTACTGGTTTTATGAGAGAGATGGAGAGTACGGCATTGGTATTATGTATATAGATGGGTAGGGTGGCACTGGTTTTATGTAGAGAGATGCAGAGTACAGGACTGGTTTTATATAGATAGATGGGGAGGATGGCACTGGTTTTATGTAGATAGATGAGTAGGATGGCACTGATTTTATGTAGATAGATGGGTAGGTCGGCACTGGTTTATGTAGATAGATGAGGAGGATGGCACTGGTTTTATGTAGTTAGATGGGTAGGAGGGCACTGGTTCTATTTAGAGAGATGGGGTGGAATGCACTGGTTTTATGTTGATGGATCAGTAGGACGGCACTGGTTTTATGTAGATAGATGAGTAGGATGGCACTGGTTTTATGTAGAGAGATGTGGAGGACGGCACTGGATTCATGTAGAGAGATGGAGAGAATGGGCACTGGTTTTATGTAGGTAGATGGGGTGGGCTGCACTGGTTTTATATAGATAGATGGGGAAGACAACACTGGTTTTATGTTGATGGATCAGTAGCACGGCACTGGTTTTATGTAGATAGATGGGTAGGACGGCAATGGTCTTATGCAGATAGATGAGGAAGATGGCACTGGTATTATGTAGATAGATGGGGAGGACGGCACTGGTTTTATGTAGATAGATGGGTAGGATGGCACTGGTTTTATTTAGATAGATGGGGAGGACGGCACTGGTTTTATGTAGATAGATGAGTAGGATGGCACTGATTTTATGTAGATAGATGGGGAGCACGGCACGGGTTTTATGTAGAGAGATGGGGAGGACGGCACTGGTTTTCTGTAGATAGATGGGGAGGACGACACTGGTTTTATGTTGATGGATCAGTAGCATGGCACTGGTTTTATGTAGATAGATGGGTAGGACGGCAATGGTCTTATGCAGATAGATGAGGAAGATGGCACTGGTTTTATGTAGAGAGATGGAGAGGACGGCACTGGTATTATGTAGTTAGATGGGGAGGTTGGCACTGGTTTTATCTAGTTCGTTGGGTACGACGGCACTGGTTTTATCTAGATTGATGGGGAGGACGACACTGTTTTTATGCAGACAGATGGGGAGGACGGTATTGGTTTTATGAGAGAGCTGGAGAGTATGGGACTGGTTTTATTTAGATAGATGGGGAGGACTGCACTGGTTTTATGTAGATAGATGGGGAGGATGACACTGGTTTTATGCAGACAGATGGTGAGGACGGTACTGGTTATATGAGAGAGATGGAGAGTACGGCACTGGTATTATGTATATAGATGTGTAGGGTGGCACTGGTTTTTTGTAGGTAAATGGGTGGGACGGCACTGGTTTTATGTAGATAGATGGGTAGGTCGGCACTGGTTTTATGTAGATAGATGAGGAGGACGGCACTGGTTTTATGTAGTTAGATGGGTAGGAGGGCACTGGTTCTATTTAGAGATATGGGGTGGAATGCACTGGTTTTATGTTGATGGATCAGTAGGACGGCACTGGTTTTATGTAGATAGATGAGCAGGATGGCACTGGTTTTATGTAGAGAGATGTGGAGGACGGCACTTGATTCATGTAGAGAGATGGAGAGAATGGGCACTGGTTTTATGTAGATAGATGGGGTGGACTGCACTGGTTTTATGCAAATAGATGAGGAAGATGGCACTGGTTTTATGTAGAGAGATAGAGAGGACGGCACTGGTATTATGTAGTTAGATGGGGAGGATGGCACTGGTTTTATCTAGTTCGTTGGGTACGATGGCACTGGTTTTATCTAGATTGATGGGGAGGACGACACTGGTTTTATGCAGACAGATGGGGAGGACGGTACTGGTTTTATGAGAGAGATGGAGAGTACGGCACTGGTATTATGTATATAGATGGGTAGGGTGGCACTGGTTTTATGTAGAGAGATGCAGAGGACAGGACTGGTTTTATGTGGATACATGGGGAGGATGGCACTGATTTTATGTAGATAGATGTGTGGACGACACTGGTTTTATGTAGATAGATGGGTAGGACGGCACTGGTTTTATGTAGAGAGATAGAGAGGACGGCTCTGGTTTTATATAGAGAGATGGGGTGGATGGCACTGGTTTTATGTAGATAGATGAGTAGGATGGCACTGATTTTATGTAGATAGATGGGGTGGACGACACTGGTTTTATGTAGTTAGATGGGTAGGAAGGCTCTGGTTTTATGTAGAGAGATGTGGAGGACGGCACTGGATTCATGTAGAGAGATTGAGAGAACGGGCACTGGTTTTATCTAGATTGATGGGGAGGACGACACTGGTTTTATGCAGACAGATGGGGAGGACGACACTGGTTTTATGCAGACAGATGGGGAGGACGGTACTGGTTTTATGAGAGAGTTGGAGAGTATGGGACTGGTTTTATTTAGATAGATGGAGAGGACGGCACTGGTTTTATGTAGATATATGGGGAGGATGGCACTGGTTTTATGTAGATAGATGAGTAGGATGGCACTGATTTTATGTAGATAGATGGGGAGGACGGCACTGGTTTTATGTAGTTAGATGGGGAGGACAGCACTGGTATTATGTAGAGAGATGGAAAGGATGGCACTAGCTTCATATAGGCAGATGGGGAGGACGGCACTGGTTTTATTTAGAGAGATGGGGAGGATGGCACTGGTTTTATGTAGAGAGATTGAGAACACTGCACTGGTTTTACGTAGATAGATGGGGAGGACGGTACTGGTTTTATGAGGGAGATGGAGAGTACGGCACTGGTATTATGTATATAGATGGGTATGGTGGCACTGGTTTTATGTAGAGAGATGCAGAGGACAGGACTGGTTTTATGTGGATACATGGGGAGGATGGCACTGATTTTATGTAGATAGATGGGTGGACGACACTGGTTTTATGTAGATGGATGGGTAGGACGACACTGGTTTTATGTAGAGAGATTGAGAACACGGCACTGGTTTTACTTAGATAGATGGGTAGGACGGCACTGGTTTTGTGTAGATAGATGGGGAGGATGGCACTGGTTTTATGTAGATAGATGAGTAGGATGGCACTGATTTTATGTAGATAGATGGGTGGACGACACTGGTTTTATGCAGACAGATGGGGAGGACGGTACTGGTTTTATGAGAGAGATGGAGAGTACGGCATTGGTATTATGTATATAGATGGGTAGGGTGGCACTGGTTTTATGTAGAGAGATGCAGAGTACAGGACTGGTTTTATGTAGATAGATGGGGAGGATGGCACTGGTTTTATGTAGATAGATGAGTAGGATGGCACTGATTTTATGTAGATAGATGGGTAGGACGGCACTGGTTTTATGTAGATAGATGGGGAGGATGGCACTGGTTTTATGTAGATAGATGAGTAGGATGACACTGATTTTATGTAGATAGATGGGTGGACGACACTGGTTTTATGTAGATAGATGGGTATCACGGCACTGGTTTTATGTAGAGAGATAGAGAGGACGGCTCTGGTTTTATATACAGAGATGGGGTGGATGGCACTGGTTTTATGTAGATAGATGAGTAGGATGGCACTGATTTTATGTAGATAGATGGGGTGGACGACACTGGTTTTATGTAGATAGATGGGTAGGAAGGCACTGATTTTATGTAGAGAGATGGGGAGGACGACACTGCTTTTATGCAGACAGATGGGGAGGACGGCATTGTTTTTTATGTAGGTAGATGAGGAGGATGGCACTGGTTTTATGTAAACAGATGGGGAGGATGGCACTGGTTTTATGTAGATAGATGAGTAGGATGGCACTGGTTTTATGTAGGTAGATGGGTGGGACGGCACTGGTTTTATGTAGATAGATGGGTAGGTCGGCACTGGTTTATGTAGATAGATGAGGAGGATGGCACTGGTTTTATGTAGTTAGATGGGTAGGAGGGCACTGGTTCTATTTAGAGAGATGGGGTGGAATGCACTGGTTTTATGTTGATGGATCAGTAGGACGGCACTGGTTTTATGTAGATAGATGAGTAGGATGGCACTGGTTTTATGTAGAGAGATGTGGAGGACGGCACTGGATTCATGTAGAGAGATGGAGAGAATGGGCACTGGTTTTATGTAGGTAGATGGGGTGGGCTGCACTGGTTTTATGTAGATAGATGGGGAGGACAACACTGGTTTTATGTTGATGGATCAGTAGCACGGCACTGGTTTTATGTAGATAGATGGGTAGGACGGCAATGGTCTTATGCAGATAGATGAGGAAGATGGCACTGGTTTTATGTAGAGAGATAGAGAGGACGGCACTGGTATTATGTAGTTAGATGGGTAGGGTGGCACTGGTTTTATGTAGAGAGATGCAGAGGACAGGACTGGTTTTATGTAGATAGATGGGGAGGACGGCACTGGTTTTATGTAGATAGATGGGTAGGATGGCACTGGTTTTATTTAGATAGATGGGGAGGACGGCACTGGTTTTATGTAGATAGATGAGTAGGATGGCACTGATTTTATGTAGATAGATGGGGAGCACGGCACGGGTTTTATGTAGTTAGATGGGGAGGACGGCACTGGTATTATGTAGAGAGATGGAAAGGATGGCACTAGTTTTATATAGATAGATGGGGAGGACGGCACTGGTTTTATGTACTTAGTTGGGGCGGACGGCACAGGTTTTATGTAGTTAGATGGGTAGGATGGCAATGGTTTTATGTGGACGGGTGGGTAGGACGGCACAGGTTTTATGTAGATAGATGAGTAGGATTGCACTGGTTTTATGTAGGGAGATGTGGAGGACGGCACTGGATTCATGTAGGGAGATGGAGAGAATGGGCACTGGTTTATGTAGATAGATGGGGAGGACGACACTGGTTTTATGTTGATGGATCAGTAGCACGGCACTGGTTTTATGTAGATAGATGAGTAGGATGGCACTGGTTTTATGTAGAGAGATGTGGAGGACGGCACTGGATTCATGTAGAGAGATGGAGAGAATGGGCACTGGTTTTATGTAGATAGATGGGGTGGACTGCACTGGTTTTATGTAGATAGATGGGGAGGACGACACTGGTTTTATGTTGATGGATCAGTAGCACGGCACTGGTTTTATGTAGATAGATGGGTAGGACGGGAATGGTCTTATGCAAATAGATGAGGAAGATGGCACTGGTTTTATGTAGAGAGATAGAGAGGACGGCACTGGTATTATGTAGTTAGATGGGGAGGATGGCACCGGTTTTATCTAGTTCGTTGGGTACGATGGCACTGGTTTTATCTAGATTGATGGGGAGGACGACACTGGTTTTATGCAGACAGATGGGGAGGACGGTACTGGTTTTATGAGAGAGATGGAGAGTACGGCACTGGTATTATGTATATAGATGGGTAGGGTGGCACTGGTTTTATGTAGAGAGATGCAGAGGACAGGACTGGTTTTATGTGGATACATGGGGAGGATGGCACTGATTTTATGTAGATAGATGTGTGGACGACACTGGTTTTATGTAGATAGATGGGTAGGACGGCACTGGTTTTATGTAGAGAGATAGAGAGGACGGCTCTGGTTTTATATAGAGAGATGGGGAGAATGGCACTGGTTTTATGTAGATAGATGAGTAGGATGGCACTGATTTTATGTAGATAGATGGGGTGGACGACACTGGTTTTATGTAGATAGATGGGTAGGAAGGCACTGGTTTTATGTAGAGAGATGGGGAGGACTACACTGCTTTTATGCAGACAGATGAGGAGGACGGCATTTTTTTTATGTAGATAGATGGGGAGGACAGCACTGGTTTTATGTAGTTAGATGGGTAGGAGGGCACTGGTTTTATGTAGAGAGATGTGGAGGACGGCACTGGATTCATGTAGAGAGATGGAGAGAACGGGCACTGGTTTTATCTAGATTGATGGGGAGGACGACACTGGTTTTATGCAGACAGATGGGGAGGACGGTACTGGTTTTATGAGAGAGATGGAGAGTATGGGACTGGTTTTATTTAGATAGATGGAGAGGACGGCACTGGTTTTATGTAGATATATGGGGAGGATGGCACTGGTTTTATGTAGATAGATGAGTAGGATGGCACTGATTTTATGTAGATAGATGGGGAGGACGGCACTGGTTTTATGTAGTTAGATGGGGAGGACAGCACTGGTATTATGTAGAGAGATGGAAAGGATGGCACTAGTTTTATATAGATAGATGGGGAGGACGGCACTGGTTTTATGTAGATAGGTGGGGAGGATGACACTGGTTTTATGTACTTAGTTGGGGCTGACGGCACAGGTTTTATGTAGTTAGATGGGTAGGATGGCACTGGTTTTATGTAGACGGGTGGGTAGGACGGCACTGGTTTTATTTAGAGAGATGGGGAGGATGGCACTGGTTTTATGTAGAGAGATTGAGAACACTGCACTGGTTTTACGTAGATAGATGGGGAGGACGGTACTGGTTTTATGGGAGAGATGGAGAGTACGGCACTGGTATTATGTATAAAGATGGGTATGGTGGCACTGGTTTTATGTAGAGAGATGCAGAGGACAGGACTGGTTTTAAGTGGATACATGGGGAGGATGGCACTGATTTTATGTAGATAGATGGGTGGACGACACTGGTTTTATGTAGATGGATGGGTAGGACGACACTGGTTTTATGTAGAGAGATTGAGAACACGGCACTGGTTTTACTTAGATAGATGGGTAGGACGGCACTGGTTTTGTGTAGATAGATGGGGAGGATGGCACTGGTTTTATGTAGATAAATGAGTAGGATGGCACTGATTTTATGTAGATAGATGGGTGGACGACACTGGTTTTATGCAGACAGATGGGGAGGACGGTACTGGTTTTATGAGAGAGATGGAGAGTACGGCATTGGTATTATGTATATAGATGGGTAGGGTGGCACTGGTTTTATGTAGAGAGATGCAGAGTACAGGACTGGTTTTATGTAGATAGATGGGGAGGATGGCACTGGTTTTATGTAGGTAGATGAGTAGGATGGCACTGATTTTATGTAGATAGATGGGTAGGACGGCACTGGTTTTATGTAGATAGATGGGGAGGATGGCACTGGTTTTATGTAGATAGATGAGTAGGATGACACTGATTTTATGTAGATAGATGGGTGGACGACACTGGTTTTATGTAGATAGATGGGTAGGACGGCACTGGTTTTATGTAGAGAGATAGAGAGGACGGCTCTGGTTTTATATACAGAGATGGGGTGGATGGCACTGGTTTTATGTAGATAGATGAGTAGGATGGCACTGATTTTATGTAGATAGATGGGGTGGACGACACTGGTTTTATGTAGATAGATGGGTAGGAAGGCACTGATTTTATGTAGAGAGATGGGGAGGACGACACTGCTTTTATGCAGACAGATGGGGAGGACGGCATTGTTTTTTATGTAGGTAGATGAGGAGGATGGCACTGGTTTTATGTAGACAGATGGGGAGGATGGCACTGGTTTTATGTAGATAGATGAGTAGGATGGCACTGGTTTTATGTAGAGAGATGTGGAGGACGGCACTGGATTCATGTAGAGAGATGGAGAGAATGGGCACTGGTTTTATGTAGGTAGATGGGGTGGGCTGCACTGGTTTTATGTAGATAGATGGGGAGGACAACACTGGTTTTATGTTGATGGATCAGTAGCACGGCACTGGTTTTATGTAGATAGATGGGTAGGACGGCAATGGTCTTATGCAGATAGATGAGGAAGATGGCACTGGTTTTATGTAGAGAGATAGAGAGGACGGCACTGGTATTATGTAGTTAGATGGGTAGGGTGGCACTGGTTTTATGTAGAGAGATGCAGAGGACAGGACTGGTTTTATGTAGATAGATGGGGAGGACGGCACTGGTTTTATGTAGTTAGATGGGTAGGATGGCACTGGTTTTATTTAGATAGATGGGGAGGACGGCACTGGTTTTATGTAGATAGATGAGTAGGATGGCACTGATTTTATGTAGATAGATGGGGAGCACGGCACGGGTTTTATGTAGTTAGATGGGGAGGACGGCACTGGTGTTATGTAGAGAGATGGAAAGGATGGCACTAGTTTTATATAGATAGATGGGGAGGACGGCACTGGTTTTATGTACTTAGTTGGGGCGGACGGCACAGGTTTTATGTAGTTAGATGGGTAGGATGGCACTGGTTTTATGTGGACGGTGGGTAGGACGGCACTGGTTTTATGTAGATAGATGAGTAGGATTGCACTGGTTTTATGTAGGGAGATGTGGAGGACGGCACTGGATTCATGTAGAGAGATGGAGAGAATGGGCACTGTTTTTATGTAGATAGATGGGGAGGACGACACTGGTTTTATGTTGATGGATCAGTAGCACGGCACTGGTTTTATGTAGATAGATGTGGAGGACGGCACTGGATTCATGTAGAGAGATGGAATGGATGGCACTAGTTTTATATAGATAGATGGGGAGGACGGCACTGGTTTTCTGTAGATGGATGAGGAGGACGGCACTGGTTTTATGTAGTTAGATGGGTAGGAGGGCACTGGTTTTATTTAGAGAGATGGGGTGGAATGCACTGGTTTTATGTTGATGGATCAGTAGGACGGCACTGGTTTTATGTAGATAGATGAGCAGGATGGCACTGGTTTTATGTAGAGAGATGTGGAGGACGGCACTGGATTCATGTAGAGAGATGGAGAGAATGGGCACTGGTTTTATGTAGATAGATGGGGAGGACGACACTGGTTTTATGTTGATGGATCAGTAGCACGGCACTGGTTTTATGTAGATAGATGGGTAGGACGGGAATGGTCTTATGCAAATAGATGAGGAAGATGGCACTGGTTTTATGTAGAGAGATAGAGAGGACGGCACTGGTATTATGTAGTTAGATGGGGAGGATGGCACTGGTTTTATCTAGTTCGTTGGGTACGATGGCACTGGTTTTACCTAGATTGATGGGGAGGACGACACTGGTTTTATGCAGACAGATGGGGAGGACGGTACTGGTTTTATGAGAGAGATGGAGAGTACGGCACTGGTATTATGTATATAGATGGGTAGGGTGGCACTGGTTTTATGTAGAGAGATGCAGAGGACAGGACTGGTTTTATGTGGATACATGGGGAGGATGGCACTGATTTTATGTAGATAGATGTGTGGACGACACTGTTTTATGTAGATAGATGGGTAGGACGGCACTGGTTTTATGTAGAGAGATAGAGAGGACGGCTCTGGTTTTATATAGAGAGATGGGGTGGATGGCACTGGTTTTATGTAGATAGATGAGTAGGATGGCACTGATTTTATGTAGATAGATGGGGTGGACGACACTGGTTTTATGTAGATAGATGGGTAGGAAGGCACTGGTTTTATGTAGAGAGATGGGGAGGACTACACTGCTTTTATGCAGACAGATGAGGAGGACGGCATTTTTTTTATGTAGATAGATGGGGAGGACAGCACTGGTTTTATGTAGTTAGATGGGTAGGAGGGCACTGGTTTTATGTAGAGAGATGTGGAGGACGGCACTGGATTCATGTAGAGAGATGGAGAGAACGGGCACTGGTTTTATCTAGATTGATGGGGAGGACGACACTGGTTTTATGCAGACAGATGGGGAGGACGACACTGGTTTTATGCAGACAGATGGGGAGGACGGTACTGGTTTTATGAGAGAGATGGAGAGTATGGGACTGGTTTTATTTAGATAGATGGAGAGGACGGCACTGGTTTTATGTAGATATATGGGGAGGATGGCACTGGTTTTATGTAGATAGATGAGTAGGATGGCACTGATTTTATGTAGATAGATGGGGAGGACGGCACTGGTTTTATGTAGTTAGATGGGGAGGACAGCACTGGTATTATGTAGAGAGATGGAAAGGATGGCACTAGTTTTATATAGATAGATGGGGAGGACGGCACTGGTTTTATGTAGATAGGTGGGGAGGATGACACTGGTTTTATGTACTTAGTTGGGGCTGACGGCACAGGTTTTATGTAGTTAGATGGGTAGGATGGCACTGGTTTTATGTAGACGGGTGGGTAGGATAGCACTGGTTTTATTTAGAGAGATGGGGAGGATGGCACTGGTTTTATGTAGAGAGATTGAGAACACTGCACTGGTTTTACGTAGATAGATGGGGAGGACGGTACTGGTTTTATGAGAGAGATGGAGAGTACGGCACTGGTATTATGTATATAGATGGGTATGGTGGCACTGGTTTTATGTAGAGAGATGCAGAGGACAGGACTGGTTTTATGTGGATACATGGGGAGGATGGCACTGATTTTATGTAGATAGATGGGTGGACGACACTGGTTTTATGTAGATGGATGGGTAGGAGGGCACTCGTTTTATGTAGAGAGATGGGGTGGATGGCACTGGTTTTATGTAGATAGATGCGTAGGATGGCACTGATTTTATGTAGATAGATGGGGTGGACGACACTGGTTTTATGTAGAAGGATGGGTAGGACGGCACTGGTTTTATGTAGAGAGATAGAGAGGACGGCACTGGTTTTATATAGAGAGATGGGGTGTATGGCACTGGTGTTATGTAGATAGATGAGTAGGATGGCACTGATTTTATGTAGATAGATGGGGTGGACGACACTGATTTTATGTAGAGAGATTGAGAACACGGCACTGGTTTTACTTAGATAGATGGGTAGGACGGCACTGGTTTTGTGTAGATAGATGGGGAGGATGGCACTGGTTTTATGTAGATAGATGAGTAGGATGGCACTGAGTTTATGTAGATAGATGGGTGGACGACACTGGTTTTATGCAGACAGATGGGGAGGACGGTACTGGTTTTATGAGAGAGATGGAGAGTACGGCATTGGTATTATGTATATAGATGGGTAGGGTGGCACTGGTTTTATGTAGAGAGATGCAGAGTACAGGACTGGTTTTATGTAGATAGAAGGGGAGGATGGCACTGGTTTTATGTAGATAGATGAGTAGGATGGCACTGATTTTATGTAGATAGATGGGTAGGACGGCACTGGTTTTATGTAGATAGATGGGGAGGATGGCACTGGTTTTATGTAGATAGATGAGTAGGATGACACTGATTTTATGTAGATAGATGGGTGGACGACACTGGTTTTATGTAGATAGATGGGTAGGACGGCACTGGTTTTATGTAGAGAGATAGAGAGGACGGCTCTGGTTTTATATACAGAGATGGGGTGGATGGCACTGGTTTTATGTAGATAGATGAGTAGGATGGCACTGATTTTATGTAGATAGATGGGGTGGACGACACTGGTTTTATGTAGATAGATGGGTAGGAAGGCACTGATTTTATGTAGAGAGATGGGGAGGACGACACTGCTTTTATGCAGACAGATGGGGAGGACGGCATTGTTTTTTATGTAGGTAGATGAGGAGGATGGCACTGGTTTCATGTAGACAGATGGGGAGGATGGCACTGGTTTTATGTAGATAGATGGGGAGGATGACACTGGTTTTATGCAGACAGATGGTGAGGACGGTACTGGTTATATGAGAGAGATGGAGAGTACGGCACTGGTATTATGTATATAGATGTGTAGGGTGGCACTGGTTTTTTGTAGGTAAATGGGTGGGACAGCACTGGTTTTATGTAGATAGATGGGTAGGTCGGCACTGGTTTTATGTAGATAGATGAGGAGGACGGCACTGGTTTTATGTAGTTAGATGGGTAGGATGGCACTGGTTTTATGTAGAGAGATGTGGAGGATGGCACTGGATTCATGTAGAGAGATGGAGAGAATGGGCACTGGTTTTATGTAGATAGATGGGGTGGACTGCACTGGTTTTATGGAGATAGATGGGGAGGACGACACTGGTTTTATGTTGATGGATCAGTAGCACGGCACTGGTTTTATGTAGATAGATGGGTAGGACGGGAATGGTCTTATGCAAATAGATGAGGAAGATGGCACTGGTTTTATGTAGAGAGATAGAGAGGACGGCACTGGTATTATGTAGTTAGATGGGGAGGATGGCACTGGTTTTATCTAGTTCGTTGGGTACGATGGCACTGGTTTTATCTAGATTGATGGGGAGGACGACACTGGTTTTATGCAGACAGATGGGGAGGACGGTACTGGTTTTATGAGAGAGATGGAGAGTACGGCACTGGTATTATGTATATAGATGGGTAGGGTGGCATTGGTTTTATGTAGAGAGATGCAGAGGACAGGACTAGTTTTATGTAGATAGATGGGGAGGACAGCACTGGTTTTATGTAGATAGATGGGTAGGATGGCACTGGTTTTATTTAGATAGATGGGGAGGACTGCACTGGTTTTATGTAGATAGACGGGGAGGACGGCATGGTTTTATGTAGATAGATTGGTAGGATGGTACTGGGTTCATTAAGATAGATGGGGAGGACGGCACTGATTTTATGTAGATAGATGGGGAGGACGGCACTGGTTTATTGTAGTTAGATGGGAGTACAGCACTGGTATTATGTAGAGAGATGGAAAGCGTGGCACTAGTTTTATATAGATAGATAGGGAGGAAGGCACTGGTTTTATGTAGATAGGTGGGGAGGATGATACTGGTTTTATGTACTTAGTTGGGGTGGACGGCACAGGTTTTATGTAGTTAGAAGGGTAGGAGGGCACTGGTTTTATTTAGAGAGATGGGGAGGACGACACTGCTTTTATGCAGACAGATGAGGAGGACGGCATTTTTTTTATGTAGATAGATGGGGAGGACAGCACTGGTTTTATGTAGTTAGATGGGTAGGAGGGCACTGGTTTTATGTAGAGAGATGTGGAGGACGGCACTGGATTCATGTAGAGAGATGGAGAGAACGGGCACTGGTTTTATCTAGATTGATGGGGAGGACGACACTGGTTTTATGCAGACAGATGGGGAGGACGACACTGGTTTTATGCAGACAGATGGGGAGGACGGTACTGGTTTTATGAGAGAGATGGAGAGTATGGGACTGGTTTTATTTAGATAGATGGAGAGGACGGCACTGGTTTTATGTAGATATATGGGGAGGATGGCACTGGTTTTATGTAGATAGATGAGTAGGATGGCACTGATTTTATGTAGATAGATGGGGAGGACGACACTGGTTTTATGTAGTTAGATGGGGAGGACAGCACTGGTATTATGTAGAGAGATGGAAAGGATGGCACTAGTTTTATATAGATAGATGGGGAGGACGGCACTGGTTTTATGTAGATAGGTGGGGGAGGATGACACTGGTTTTATGTACTTAGTTGGGGCTGACGGCACAGGTTTTATGTAGTTAGATGGGTAGGATGGCACTGGTTTTATGTAGACGGGTGGGTAGGACGGCACTGGTTTTATTTAGAGAGATGGGGAGGATGGCACTGGTTTTATGTAGAGAGATTGAGAACACTGCACTGGTTTTACGTAGATAGATGGGGAGGACGGTACTGGTTTTATGAGAGAGATGGAGAGTACGGCACTGGTATTATGTATATAGATGGGTATGGTGGCACTGGTTTTATGTAGAGAGATGCAGAGGACAGGACTGGTTTTATGTGGATACATGGGGAGGATGGCACTGATTTTATGTAGATAGATGGGTGGACGACACTGGTTTTATGTAGATGGATGGGTAGGAGGGCACTGGTTTTATGTAGAGAGATGGGGTGGATGGCACTGGTTTTATGTAGATAGATGCGTAGGATGGCACTGATTTTATGTAGATAGATGGGGTGGACGACACTGGTTTTATGTAGATGGATGGGTAGGACGGCACTGGTTTTATGTAGAGAGATAGAGAGGACGGCACTGGTTTCATATAGAGAGATGGGGTGTATGGCACTGGTGTTATGTAGATAGATGAGTAGGATGGCACTGATTTTATGTAGATAGATGGGGTGGACGACACTGGTTTTATGTAGAGAGATTGAGAACACGGCACTGGTTTTACTTAGATAGATGGGTAGGACGGCACTGGTTTTGTGTAGATAGATGGGGAGGATGGCACTGGTTTTATGTAGATAGATGAGTAGGATGGCACTGAGTTTATGTAGATAGATGGGTGGACGACACTGGTTTTATGCAGACAGATGGGGAGGACGGTACTGGTTTTATGAGAGAGATGGAGAGTACGGCATTGGTATTATGTATATAGATGGGTAGGGTGGCACTGGTTTTATGTAGAGAGATGCAGAGTACAGGACTGGTTTTATGTAGATAGATGGGGAGGATGGCACTGGTTTTATGTAGATAGATGAGTAGGATGGCACTGATTTTATGTAGATAGATGGGTAGGACGGCACTGGTTTTATATACAGAGATGGGGTGGATGGCACTGGTTTTATGTAGATAGATGAGTAGGATGGCACTGATTTTATGTAGATAGATGGGGTGGACGACACTGGTTTTATGTAGATAGATGGGTAGGAAGGCACTGATTTTATGTAGAGAGATGGGGAGGACGACACTGCTTTTATGCAGACAGATGGGGAGGACGGCATTGTTTTTTATGTAGGTAGATGAGGAGGATGGCACTGGTTTTATGTAGACAGATGGGGAGGATGGCACTGGTTTTATGTAGATAGATGGGGAGGATGACACTGGTTTTATGCAGACAGATGGTGAGGACGGTACTGGTTATATGAGAGAGATGGAGAGTACGGCACTGGTATTATGTATATAGATGTGTAGGGTGGCACTGGTTTTTTGTAGGTAAATGGGTGGGACGGCACTGGTTTCATGTAGATAGATGGGTAGGTCGGCACTGGTTTTATGTAGATAGATGAGGAGGACGGCACTGGTTTTATGTAGTTAGATGGGTAGGAGGGCACTGGTTCTATTTAGAGAGATGGGGTGGAATGCACTGGTTTTATGTTGATGGATCAGTAGGACAGCACTGGTTTTATGTAGATAGATGAGCAGGATGGCACTGGTTTTATGTAGAGAGATGTGGAGGATGGCACTGGATTCATGTAGAGAGATGGAGAGAATGGGCACTGGTTTTATGTAGATAGATGGGGTGGACTGCACTGGTTTTATGGAGATAGATGGGGAGGACGACACTGGTTTTATGTTGATGGATCAGTAGCACGGCACTGGTTTTATGTAGATAGATGGGTAGGACGGGAATGGTCTTATGCAAATAGATGAGGAAGATGGCACTGGTTTTATGTAGAGAGATAGAGAGGACGGCACTGGTATTATGTAGTTAGATGGGGAGGATGGCACTGGTTTTATCTAGTTCGTTGGGTACGATGGCACTGGTTTTATCTAGATTGATGGGGAGGACGACACTGGTTTTATGCAGACAGATGGGGAGGACGGTACTGGTTTTATGAGAGAGATGGAGGGTACGGCACTGGTATTATGTATATAGATGGGTAGGGTGGCATTGGTTTTATGTAGAGAGATGCAGAGGACAGGACTAGTTTTATGTAGATAGATGGGGAGGACAGCACTGGTTTTATGTAGATAGATGGGTAGGATGGCACTGGTTTTATTTAGATAGATGGGGAGGACTGCACTGGTTTTATGTAGATAGACGGGAGGACGGCATGGTTTTATGTAGATAGATTGGTAGGATGGTACTGGGTTCATTTAGATAGATGGGGAGGACGGCACTGGTTTATTGTAGTTAGATGGGGAGTACAGCACTGGTATTATGTAGAGAGATGGAAAGCGTGGCACTAGTTTTATATAGATAGATAGGGAGGAAGGCACTGGTTTTATGTAGATAGGTGGGGAGGATGATACTGGTTTTATGTACTTAGTTGGGGTGGACGGGACAGGTTTTATGTAGTTAGAAGGGTAGGAGGGGCACTGGTTTTATTTAGAGAGATGGGGAGGACTACACTGCTTTTATGCAGACAGATGAGGAGGACGGCATTTTTTTTATGTAGATAGATGGGGAGGACAGCACTGGTTTTATGTAGTTAGATGGGTAGGAGGGCACTGGTTTTATGTAGAGAGATGTGGAGGACGGCACTGGATTCATGTAGAGAGATGGAGAGAACGGGCACTGGTTTTATCTAGATTGATGGGGAGGACGACACTGGTTTTATGCAGACAGATGGGGAGGACGACACTGGTTTTATGCAGACAGATGGGGAGGACGGTACTGGTTTTATGAGAGAGATGGAGAGTATGGGACTGGTTTTATTTAGATAGATGGAGAGGACGGCACTGGTTTTATGTAGATATATGGGGAGGATGGCACTGGTTTTATGTAGATAGATGAGTAGGATGGCACTGATTTTATGTAGATAGATGGGGAGGACGGCACTGGTTTTATGTAGTTAGATGGGGAGGACAGCACTGGTATTATGTAGAGAGATGGAAAGGATGGCACTAGTTTTATATAGATAGATGGGGAGGACGGCACTGGTTTTATGTAGATAGGTGGGGAGGATGACACTGGTTTTATGTACTTAGTTGGGGCTGACGGCACAGGTTTTATGTAGTTAGATGGGTAGGATGGCACTGGTTTTATGTAGACGGGTGGGTAGGACGGCACTGGTTTTATTTAGAGAGATGGGGAGGATGGCACTGGTTTTATGTAGAGAGATTGAGAACACTGCACTGGTTTTACGTAGATAGATGGGTAGGACGGCACTGGATTCATGTAGAGAGATGGAGAGTACGGCACTGGTATTATGTATATAGATGGGTAGGACGGCCATGGTCTTATGTAGATGGATGAGGAAAAGGGCACTGGTTTTATGTAGAGAGATGGAGAGGATGGCACTGGTATTATGTAGTTAGATGGGGAGGATGGCACTGGTTTTATCTAGTTCTTTGGGTACTGACGGCACTGCTTTTATCTAGATAGATGGGGAGGACGACACTGGTTTTATGCAGACAGATGGGGAGGACGGCACTGGTTTTATGCAGACAGATGGGGAGGATGACACTGGTTTTATGCAGACATATGGGGAGGACGACACTGGTTTTATGCAGACAGATGGGGAGGACGGTACTGGTTTTATGAGAGAGATGGAGAGTATGGGACTGGTTTTATTTAGATAGATGGGGAGGACGGCACTGGTTTTATGCAGTTAGATGGGGAGGACAGCACTGGTATTATGTAGAGAGATGGAAAGGATGGCACTAGTTTTATATAGATAGATGGGGAGGACGGCACTGGTTTTATGTAGATAGGTGGGGAGGATGACACTGGTTTTATGTTCTTAGTTGGGGCTGACAGCACAGGTTTTATGTAGTTAGATGGGTAGGATGGCACTGGTTTTATGTAGACGGGTGGGGAGGACGGCACTGGTTTTATTTAGAGAGATGGGGAGGATGGCACTGGTTTTATGTAGAGAGATTGAGAACACTGCACTGGTTTTACGTAGATAGATGGGTAGGACGGCACTGGATTCATGTAGAGAGATGGAGAGTACGGCACTGGTATTATGTATATAGATGGGTAGGACGGCCATGGTCTTATGTAGATAGATGAGGAAAATGGCACTGGTTTTATGTAGAGAGATGGAGAGGATGGCACTGGTTTTATGTAGAGAGATGGAGAGGATGGCGCTGGTTTTATTTAGGTCTTTGGGTACGACGGCACTGGTTTTATCTAGATAGATGGGGAGGACGACACTGGTTTTATGCAGACAGATGGGGAGGACGGTACTGGTTTTATCAGAGAGATGGAGAGTACTGCACTGGTATTATGAATATAGATGTGTAGGGTGGCAATGGTTTTATGTAGATAGATGGGTGGGACGGCATTGGTTTTATGTAGATAGATGGGTAGGACGGCACTGGTTTTATGTAGATAGATGAGGAGGACGGCACTGGTTTTATGTAGTTAGATGGGTAGGAGGGCACTGGTTTTATTTAGAGAGATGGGGTGGATGGCACTGGTTTTATGTTGATGGATCAGTAGGACGGCACTGTTTTTATGTAGATAAATGAGTAGGATTGCACTGGTTTTATGTAGAGAGATGTGGAGGACGGCACTGGATTCATGTAGAGAGATGGAGAGAACGGGCACTGGTTTTATGTAGATAGATGGGGAGGACGACACTGGTTTTATGTTGATGGATCAGTAGCACGGCAATGGTGTTATGCAGATAGATGAGGAAGATGGCACTGGTTTTATGTAGAGAGATGGAGAGGACGGCACTGGTATTATGTAGTTAGATGGGGAGGATGGCACTGGTTTTATCTAGTTCGTTGGGTACGACGGCACTGGTTTTATCTAGATTGATGGGGAGGACGACACTGGTTTTATGCAAATAGATGGGGAGGACGGTACTGGTTTTATGAGAGAGATGGAGAGTACGGCACTGGTATTATGTATATAGATGGGTATGGTGGCACTGGTTTTATGTAGAGAGATGCAGAGGACAGGACTGGTTTTATGTGGATACATGGGGAGGATGGCACTGATTTTATGTAGATAGATGT